>NW_010308582.1:9311-26294 GCF_000700745.2 Antrostomus carolinensis
AGTTTTCATTTCCTACAGCAGAAGGTAGATTTGGCTATTGATCAACTCAGTAAAACTAGTAAATTCAATGGTGATATCACTCACTAGTGGAAACTGTATTCAATTTTTTAGTCAAATACAGAAGAAATATCCAGTCATGAGTCTCTAACATTCTGTCAAAAACTGAGTGAAGAGGTCAAAAAAGTCCTGATGCAGTGAGAGTTACCACTGTAGATCTCCTGTATTCTTACAAATGCCCTCCTGAATGAAAGACTTTTCTTGTATCAGACGGATATTTCTCTTGCAACTGTACACTGGTCCACTGGGCTTGTCCTCTGTCTCCAGTTGCTCAGACCAAATCTGTGCAAATGAGTGCAGGAAAAGTCAGAAAAAATACTCAGGAAAGTATCAGGGTTTTCCCTCTCCTATGATCTTATGCCTGTATGGCCAGCTGAATGTGGCCAAACATGCAGCCATGCTTCCACAGAAGACAACATAAAGGAACTTCCTCTGAACCATGAACTGGATTTCTTGCTAGGGTCACTAATGCCATCTGTTCAATAACTCTCAAAGGTGTCATATTCCATTTGTACCTCTTGGTAAATTACCTGGTCTTGTGATTTTCTTGTGAACTTCTGTTAGTTTGGGGGATATGTTTTGACAAAAAATGTAACATTGCTGTCTAGCTTAAACTGACCCTCAAGATTTTACAGCTATGGATAGACTGACCTCCTCAGGGTCCTTTCCTGGAAACTATTCTATTTCAAGTAGAAAACTATGTCAACTGCCAAACCTATGTCCAGTGAGGTTTAGCGGTTTAGCCCTTCCCGTTTATAAGAATTATTTTCCTGTTTCTACTTTAACATGTCATACTGGATGGTGAAATGATAAAACAGACATGATGCAGAAAAAGGAGTTATCTATCCTTTATCCCTAAAACCTCCATCTCTCTCTCAAGAACATCTTGTTTTGATCAATGGGACTGAATCAGGTTTAGAACATTTTGTCCATTAAAATTTCACACTGAATCCATCTCTCCCGCCTCCTCCCTGCAAAAATCTCAACCCAACCCTGTTAAAATAAAATCCTAACAGCTCACTGTGGGCAAGAAACAAACTATATTTCTTTGAAGGGAAGCATACCTTCAGCAGTCCAAGTAAGATATGATTCTGTTTGACAGGAGACTTTGTGGTCAATATTACTTAAGAGATTATAAGATCACTCCAATAAGACATTATGCTATGGTAGCATGGCAATCCC
Organism: Antrostomus carolinensis; assembly: GCF_000700745.2. Classification (NCBI taxonomy): domain Eukaryota; kingdom Metazoa; phylum Chordata; class Aves; order Caprimulgiformes; family Caprimulgidae; genus Antrostomus; species Antrostomus carolinensis. The sequence goes on from NW_010308582.1 coordinate 10,551, forward strand.
CATGAGTTTCTGTATCCAATAAAATTCTGCATAGTAAACCTGTTAGATTTACTGTACACACACTGATCCAGACTACCTCTTTGGATTTCCAAGAAGCATAGCACTTATTAACATCACTCTCAGTTTAACCAAAGCATAAGACTTCTATTCTTCTCCTCTATACTAAGGTATCTCCTCAGCTCTTCATAGTTTCTATTCATATGATCTACAAATTACGGCAATGTTGAACTAGGTACTCAGTTTATCTCTCAATTTTCAATTTTATTTATTTAAGTCAAAGCTATCAGATCACCTGCAAACCAACAGATGGATAAAAAACGTTAACCTAATTCTGAAGCAATATTGGGAGTGTTTGAAAATGGTCGACAAATGGCCTTCTCTATTGTACCAGAATTTTGTAGTAAGGAAAACAGTCAAATGTACATGATTCAAAGTCTGCATGAAATCAACCAGGGCTTGCAAGCTCATCTAGAAAAGGCAAATAGAACCTATAATGTCCAACCTGGGCAGAGCTATGAAGAATCTTAAATGTGCCAAAGGAAAAGAATTATGTGTTGATACAAAACACCTACAAAATGCCTAAAAGAACCAGAAATATATTTCTTGGAATTCTTTTAACATTTTTTTTTTTTTTCCAGACTAGCTGGCTACCTATTACCTTAACCTACATTTTATTTTTCAGGTTTATTTCAGCTTTAATGATCTGCATTGGGTTTGTGTGGCAGGGTTTTGGTAGCAGAGGACAGGCTACAGGAGTGGCTACTGTGAGAAGCTGCCCAAAGCTTTACTGACTCCAAGGCAGCCCTGCCTACAGCCGAGGCTGAGCCAATCAGCGATGGTGAAGTGCCTCTGTGAAAAAATATTTGAGAAGAGGAAAAAAAATCAATAACAAGAACAGGAGGAACTACAACAACTTGCAGAGGAGAAAGGAGAGAGATGTGAAAAAGACAGCTGTGCAGACACCATGTCAGTGAGAAAGGAGAGGGAGGAGGTGTGCTGGAGTAGAGATTTCCCCTGCAGCCCATGGAGGTTAACAAAGCAGAGATCCACCTGCACACTGTGGAGGACCAAACGATGGAGCAGGAGGCTGTTCCCGAAGATGGCTGTGACTCCACAGGGAGCCTGCTCTGGAGCAGCCTGTTTCTGAACTACTGTAGCCCATGGGAGGGACCCACGCTTGAGCAGTTTGTGAAGAATTGCAGTCTCTGGTAGGGACCCCATGATAGAGCAGAGGAGAGTGTGAGGAGTCCTTGCCCTGAGGAGGAAGGAGCGGAAGAAACAATGTGTGATGAACTGACTGTAACCCCAATTCCCTGTCCCTCTGTGCTGCTGTGGGGGAAGGAGGCAGAGAAACCTGGAGCAAAGTGATTTGATCCCAGGAAGAAGGGAGGGGTAGGGGAAATGTGTTTTAAGATGTGGTTTATGTCTCATTATCCTACTCTGATTAATTGGTAACAAATTAAATTTATTTTTCTTCCCCAGGTCGAGTCTGTTTTGCCTGTGACCATAATAGGTGGGTGATCCCTCCCCGTTCTTATCCCAACCTAGGAGCCCCTTTGTTACATTTTCTCTTTCCCACCCCACTGGAGCAGGGAAGGAGTGAGTGTGGAAACCATGTGGTCCTAGCTGCCAGCTGTGACTAAACCACTACATGAGCCTTTTTGAAGCCTTTCATAGAAAATCTCTTTACTAAGTATTAAGTACTACCTACTTCAATTGTTCTACTGGATGAAGGTAAACATTTTGAACACTTCTTTCGCTCCTCTTTGCAATTTATGCCAAACTTTAACTCTCCCATTGCTCCTTACTGTTACTTTTTGCTTAACTTTGTCCCTTCTCAAATTCTCAAACCTGGCTCTTCCCTAGTTTCTCCAACACTGATTTTCTCAGCTCCTTTACTCCTTCCACAGTCCTGTCCCTTCCTCAGCCCTGGCCTTAGGCCTATCTTTCCCTCCTTCTGTTTTTCAGATCCTTGCAATTTGAATTCATTCCCTAGATCTTCAGGGTTTTCCAGACTCATTTGAGAAGCTTTGTAGTTAACTAATGCATGATCCCAACTGTACCTAAGTGCTGTAAAGTAGTGCCATGGTTTGTTTTTTATAAACTACATTAATTATAATTGTTGACATAAATCTCTGCTCCATGTTTTTTTAGATCTGCCTGAACAAACCCCAGCTCTATATTAAATAGTACTCTTTCCAGTGTGTTTCATACTGTAAGTATCTATGTCCATATTGTCAAATCTCAAATCTTTGGTTCACATAGCAGCTAGAGGAGTTGGTGATTGCAGCACAGTGATATGCCTGAGCTAGCTTTAATCTAGGTAATTCACACAACAATAGCAAATATGAGAGCATGGACTTCAACACGTGAAGGTAAAAGCCCACCAGGAATCTCTTTGTGTTTACTCAAGGGACTGAATCTTGTGCTGTATCTTCAGGGCAATTTTAGCCCAAACTAGCTAGATTAAAGCCAGAGAAGGTAGCTCCTTAAATTATACCTTAGAATCACAAAGCAGCCATAGCCTTAGAGAGAATTATATATTGTTATTATATCAAAGTCATAGTCAATACACATGCATGTTTCATTATGACAGTAAAAAACAGACTAAATGTACAAAACAGGAAATGTATTCCAAGATGCTAAGTATGTGCATCTAAGGTAGCATAAAAATACATTAAATTATATTGTATTATTTGATAAATAGTATGTGATCACTGAATTAATGATTATTGTAATGAACCTCTATAAAGAGCCAGAATTAAGATTGTTCATATAGGCTTCACTTTGGCATTTCCTGACGTGGGTTTTTTAACTATATAACTAACTTCAAAGTTCACTGAAGACAGAGGTTAGAGGGATTTTCTTTCTTTCTTTCTTTCTTTCTTTCTTTCTTTCTTTCTTTCTTTCTTTCTTTCTTTCTTTCTTTCTTTCTTTCTTTCTTTCTCTTCCTTCCTTCCTTCCTTCCTTCCTTCCTTCCTTCCTTCCTTCCTTCCTTCCTTCCGCCACCCTCTCTCCCTCCCCTCCTCCCTCCTTTTCTCTTTCCATTCATTCCTCCTTCCCTCCCTTCCTCTATTCCTCCCTTTCTTCTTTTCTTCCTTCCTTCTTTCCTTCCTTCCTTTTTCTTTTTTTTTGGTCAGAAATAGCATCCATATTAAAAATAACCCTCTTCATTTAAAAAGTATTCTGTCTGTGTTTATACAGGGAAAGACCAAGCACACTCCAAAAACAGATTATTATTTTTTCAAACTTTCAGGGCTTCACACCACACAGAAGCCAGGAAGGGCTTTGTCCTGTGTCACATAGTGAAATTTGAAGTGACCTTGTTTCAGTGTTCTTTAGCAAAGAAAGTCAGAGAAACATGACAAACTCTTTATCTATTACACTAATAAAGCAATTTGAACTTCTGCTTAGTGATGACAGTGTTTGGTGTTTTCTGCCCACCACATAAAAACCTCAAATCTTTTAAAGAGACTGAATATTTATTTTAAATTATAGGACAAAACCTAACTATGCTTTATTGGCAAGGAAGTATTTGTTTCCCTAGTCACATGCTGACAATGACAATCATTGACAGCTCTTAGTTTCTTATAATTTAGGGCTTGATTCTGCAGTGTTGAACACTACTATCTTTAAAGCAATGAAAAAAGAAAGGACAGCAAAAGTATTCATCTGTTAGTGATTAATAAACATTTCCAATAAAAAATGTTTATAGTATATGTGAACTTCAGACATTATACAGAGTCATAGAATCATAGTATGGTTTAGCTTAGAAGAGACCTTTCAAGGTCATCTAGTCCAACACCCCTGCAGTGATCAGGGACATCTTCAACTAGATCAGGTTGCTCAGTGCACCATCCAACCTGACTTTGAATGTTTCCAGGGATGTGGCTTCTACGACCTCTCTGAGCAACCTGTTCCACTGTTTGCCACCCTGATTGTAAAACATGTTTTCCTTGTACCTAGCCTGAACTATGTCAACATCTGTTGTCTATAAAGGTCATATTTGCCACTTTTCATTTCTGCAGTTTACCAAAAGTCTTGTCGTGGGAATCGTACTTCACATGTCCCTATTTATAAAAATCTCATGCATGTGCAGATGTATTCCTCCAAATCTTAGTGATAGAGTCTGTCAAGTGGTTTCTCAGGCCTTTCTTTTCCCTGTTTTTCAAGTTGTGTTCACACACTAGCCTGTTTAACAGCCAAAGATCATGAAATACTAAGAAATAAAATTATCCCACTCTCATTGAATGAAACAGGCATTTCTCAAACCATATTCCAGCCCTTTAATCTAGTGTTAGCTGGGAAATATGGTGGACTTCACATAATCACAGAATGGTAGGGGTTGGAAGGGACTTCAGGAGATCATCTAGACCAATCCCCCTGCCAAAGCAGGTTCACCTACAGCAAGTTGAACAGGAAAGCGTCCAGGCAGGTTTTGAACATCTCCAGAGGAGACTCCACAACCTCTCTGGGCAGCCTGTTCCAGTGTTCTGTCACCCTCACAATAAAGAAGACTTTCTTCATGTTTAAGCAGAACCTCCTGTGTTCCAACTTGTGCCTGTTGCCCCTTGTCCTACCACTGGCCACCACTGAAAGGTGTCTGGCCCCATCCTCTTGAAACCCACCCTTTAGATATTTATCAACATTAATAAGGTCACCTCTCAGTCTCCTCTTTTCTAGGCTAAACAGACCCAGCTCTCTCAGTCTTTCCTTGTCAGAAAGATGCTCCAGCCCCTTTAATCATCATAGTAGCCCTCTGCTGGACTCTCTCCAGATGTTCCCTGTCTCTCTTGAACTGAGGGGCCCAGAGCTGGACACAATATTCCAGATAAGGTCTCACAGGGGCAGAGTAGAGGGGAAGGATCACCTCCCTTGACCTGCTGGCCACACTCTTCTTAATGCACTCAGGATACCATTGGCCTTCTTGGCCACAAGGGCACATTTTAAAACTTCAGTGCAATTGATCCTCTGGTATTATATAAAAACTTTCAAGAATTGCTTCTAGTCTGACATCTTGAGCCTCCTTTGCATCTCTACCAAGCTCCTGAGTGTATTCAACTCCGATTAATGTTGGCAAATCATAGCTTGAGCTGTGTCATATTTTAACTCCAGTTAAAAAATAGTGTAAGAAAAAGATATGGAACACCAGTGTCCTCGCAAACCAGTGACAAAAACTTTCATCTCTACTGAGAAGAGACACTTCCAGGCAACATTCTAAGCTGTTGTTTAGACAAGTTTCTGATAAAACAGGCAACAAAGATGCAATAGGATAAAGGTTGTCTTTGTTCACCAAAAGTCAGGTTTCCAGTTAGGCTATCAATTCAATTTCCAAGCACTTCTGAACAGCTATTGTATTGCAATAATTTTCAAATGCTGTTAAACTGGGCTGAGTTTCAAGCTGTTTTAGAAGCACAAAACTGAGTTATTAGTTTCTCTTTCAGATCCCCCCAAACACTCAGTGTCTTAACCTCACAATCTGTCATATTGACTGAATCTAGAACACATGGATAAAATATTTAATCTGTTTGAAAATGCATTAATATGAAATTGACATTTCTGTAGTGGCAGATGGGCCACCCAAACTTCCTTCCATGAAGAAAAGATGAGCACAATTCTGCATAGCTAGAGTGGCTGCACACTAAATGAGCCTAGTAGATGTATTTGCAGCAGTGACATACTTCAAATAAATATTCAGTATTATTAGGACAGGAGTTCCTGGCTCTATCAATCTGTACTGGTGGTGACCAGCTATTTTAGGTGCTTTAGTGCTGAGCCTTCATTCAAAGTGTATAAATAAGGGTGACAGCAGGCATTGATTAGGAAAAAAAGAGGAGCACAATCAGTGTTGCTCTAGCAACATCACTGGATTATGAATAGTGCAGCACCAAGTGGAGTAATTCCCTCACTCTTCACATGCCCACATTCCTGGAGATAAGTGTTTTGAACACATTGCAGGGAAGACAGAAGCCAGAGGATCTGGTTGATGGTGTGATTTAACTTTTATAAAAGTTTTGGGATTTTTTTACAAGTTTATCTTTGGCAAACAATTAAATAAGACAGTGCATCATACAGCATTTGCTAAAATGTGTTGATCCTTGGAGTAAAAAGCTATTCAGTTTTGTACTGCTCTATTAGGGTTTTTTATAAAGAACCATACACATGATTTTGCTGGTCAGCTATAGAATTTCATAGAGGCTTTTTAGATGTTACACTCACAATTACAGAAGTTCCCCACACATTCTAATGGCTTCTTCCTTTATGCTCAATACAGCATTCACTGCAGTGACTCATAAATACTTTAATGCAATTAATGTAGTTAGTTTTATCTGTCGTCCCTGTAGTATATCTAAAGGAGACTGCAGGGGGAGGAAGGGATGTAAAAGAAAATATTTTATAATTTACATTATTTCAAAATGCATATAATATTTTCTATTTAAAATAGAAAAAAAATCTAATTTATTTTTAATGTTGGTTGGTTTGGGGTTTTTTTTTCAGTCTACTAATCATAGAAATATGTGCACAGGAGTAACAACTCCCTTCTTGACAGGCTGCACATTCAAGACACAGTAGGAAATTTGAGACTGACTCTGTTCTCTCTCTCTCACCTGCAATGGCTGTTTTAGTTTCTTTGTCCTCTTGGAAGACATTTTTCTTTCATTTCACATTTGGCTTTCTATAGCCTTTTCAGTTTAATTAATTTGTGAATAATACCAGTCATAAATCTGTTTATGCAGACACCTTTCTCATTTCAACAAGACAAACAAATAGTTTTTATTACCTGGATGGGTAATACTTAGATATTTAACTGTAGGTCCCTTGTGCATGCATACCAACATGTGTGAACACGTATAGTGCTGTGGATGTTATGATTCTTTGGACTTTAATCATAAACATGTTTTTTTCCTCACAAATATATGTTCGCATTTTAGTTTTAAAATGTGAAATTAGACATTGTAATATTTTCCTTTTTCTTTGGTAGATTCATATAGTCGAAATGTGACAATTTCAAAAGATCTGATATTTTTTTTCTTGTATCAACCAGCAAAGTTCCCAGTCCAATTCCTATTCAAGATTTAAGCAATTGTACAGTTATTATTTAGGTGTGAGTCTGCAGACTAGGATTACATACGCTTAATACTTCTTAGGCATTCACCAAAGTTGTGAATTCAGATATTAGTTTAGCTTCTTACAAGCATCCTTTGATTTAAATTTATTAATTTCTCAATTCTGCCTTTTAGTCCTAATGTGGTGCAGTTTCCTAAAATTCACTTTTGCTCAAATTCAGACACTTAACGTTATCACAAAAACTATGGCTAGACATTTAGGTAGACTGGTCATTTTAATTTTCACTTTAAAAGCATGCTTAGGTCCTGATAGCTGTAATCCTGCAACATATCCAGGAACTCTATCATGTTGCTGAGCAAGGTGGTTCAGATCCTGACTTCCAGACAAGACTGTGAAGAATTCATGTACAAGTTTCCCTGTGTCTAAATCTCTAGTCCCGTAGATACGTTCACAGCGTGCTTAATGTAGAATGACAGTGTTTGAGCTAATGACTCTCTCTGTAGTAGTGAGAAAAAGGGCTGGGTTCCCCTCACTCAGGCAGGGTTCTCTTGCAGTTACAGCATTCATGCTGCTTCTTGCTAATTCTCCTTCTGACTCTGAATCTTACATCTTTTACACAGTGGCTGTCTTAAACAGAAGAGACAAGCAGTGTAGCACAGTCCTGAACTTACAATAATCTGGTGTTTAGCATATTCAACTGCAGAACTTAAAGATGATGTTTGAAACCTCTCAGACTGAAGAGCAATTAGAACTCAGCTCTCCCACATTTGAGGGCCAGCAATCTAGACACTATATTACTTTGCAAGAGCAAGGCAGAACTTCTTTCTTGGCTTCACTTGAAGAAACAGCAGTCTAGCTGTCTCCAAATTAAAGTGAAAAATTGGTGCCAAAGTCCATGAAGCCTACCAATAAATATAGATTACACAAGTATCTATCACAGAGAAATGCCAAAGGCTGAGAAAATGAAAATTTCTTGGACATATTCCATTCTTAAGTTATTCTCATAACCCAATCATCTCATTAATTGTCAACCTGCTCAGCTCACTGCTGTCATAAATTCCAGGGCATTGAAGACTCCTGATATACTCTGTCCCACCTAATGGGATTTGCCCACCTAATTTAAGCTTCTGAATTTAACTTCCCCATATCTGAACTCAAATTTTGGGCACCATGGTGGTGCCAAAATGCTCTTCCAGTTGCATGTCATGACATAGAGAGTATTGAAATAATCCTCTGCTGAGAGTTGATAACAGAACATATTTCAGCACAGCATGATTATTTTTTATTTAAGTAGAATTGACACTGGTAAAAACATGATTAATTCTTTTGTTTGGTTGGTTGGTTTTTGTTTTGTTTTACCATTTACCTTTATCTTTGTAATTAACTATTACAACTGGAAAAATCATGATTAGCATCAGGCAGGAAATAATTCTGAAATTTTCTCTGGTTCATTATGGAAAAAGCAATGCATGTTCCTCTCTCATGTTCTCTTTAACTCTTACTGGGCTTTACAGTGGCAATGGTAGTGCCTGGTAGTGCCTGAAAACTACAAGGACAGCAATCCATGCATTAGAGGTTTTTAAAAGACCAAAGCCTTTTCTTAAGCAAATGAAGAAGAAAGAGGGGGAAATAATAAAAAATAAAAAGAGAGAGAAAGAGACAAAAAATTAGGTAGACTATGATTTAACGGGAAGCGTTACAAGACCAGATAATATTATTATGAGATTCAGTAGATGGATATGAATTCTTTCTGAAAACACAAGGTTGTTTTATACATACATACTCTACTCTAGATAACGGCCTGGCTTCACTAAGCATGGTACCGGTGCTGGGAAAGGGCAGTGGAAAGAAACTCCGTTCTCTGTTTCCAAAGCTATTCAGGACATGTTTTTTTTCCTAAGCTTTTCCATACTATGACATAAACTGGTTTTAAGAGATTATTGTCAGGACCACCTATTTTGTTATTTCTAATCTTATAATTCTTTTATTAAAATTAAGACAATTAATTGCAAGAATGAAAGATTAAAACAAGTTAGGTATTTTGTCTTTGTCAGCTATATTGTAAACAAATGTAAACAGGTTAAAATTTATCAAGATTATTTCTTGCATTTCTTACATGCTGTTTGAATATGCAAACCTCCCAAGAAATCATGAAAACCTAAAAAAAGACCTACAACAACTCTAGAGCCTTTAAAGTATAACGTCCTCTCAGTCTAATATGTTTAACCTTGCCAACTCCAGGACATGCTAGGTCTCATTGAGATAGATACTAAATTTCTATATCAAACCCTTCAAGTTCTGAAATTTTAAGCTTTGGATTGTTCATTGTTTTGAAAAGATGAAGTTGTAGCTGTTTCAAGAATGAATTCTACCTACCTGAGATTTAATGAAAGGAGAAATGACTCACTTGCAGAGAGGAGGTAACATTTCAGTGTCAAGCTGTTATCACCTTTTCAACATCGTTTATTTTGATCTGAGATTTTGAGCAGTAAGTCATTGCAGAAATGAATAAATGTGTGGGAGGCCAGGTGAGCTGTTCAAAAGTGCAGGTGAAAGTTACTTGGGAACCTTACATTTATTGCAACAAGACAAATGAAGACTGTCTAATAAATCAGTAGTCAATTTGTAGAAGGATGTTTTTTAAAGGCTCAATTTATAATTTTTATTTTCTGACTGAAATGATGCACATATTGTTCTCAACTTAAAAAAATGGGTTTTTTGCTAGTTAAAAATTAATGCATTAATTTCTTTGAGATTAAAATTGAAAAAGAGAATAATCTTCCTGAATGTAAAAAATAATCTTATTTTTCTGAAGAGCACCCTTTCCTCAGCAGTGGGTCACAGAATCATAGAATTTGACTGGGTTTTTGCTTGTTTGTGTGTTGCTCCCAGGGAAGCTGGATTCGTGTTGCTAAACCTACTAGTGTTTCATGAAAATTTTACATATATGCACAGAGATCTATTTTTAAATAGTCACAATAATCATCAATATGCACAAATTATAGAGAAATTGACTGGCATTCCTTGGTTATTACAAAAGGTAAGGAAGGAATGGGAGATTTATCTTTTGTATGTGCCAAACATTTTTACAGAAGGACATGTTTGTAAAGAAGGCCATGATTGCATTAGCACTCATGATTGCATTAGCACTCATGATGGTGAAGTCTAAACCCTTTCCATAAGACATTCAGCTTTTAAAGACACGTGCTATACAACACTTGATAATGCACTTAAACTGTGAAGGTTTTTAAGAAAATTAAGTTTCACAAAAGGACTGTTGTTTATTGTGTACTTACAGACACACTTTCATGGGAGGAAACTAGAGAAGTTCATGTCCTCACTATAGATAGTGTTTTTGTGATGAGACTGAGAAGTACTCAGTTGTTTCTGAGAGTTCAGATCCCCAGTGTAATCGATTTGCCAGATCTGCAAAATATCTTGTGGTAAAATTTCTTAATGATGATCTCTCAAGAAAATCTAGGTCAATTTCAAATAAGAAAATCTTAAGAGAAATGAACCCAATTAGTGTTGTTAACAATTAGTGTACTCTATAATGACAGATATGTATGAGAAGCTCTTGAAGAGTGATTTTATCTTGAAAGTTAAGAATTTCTTCTCAGCAAGTGAGATGCCAACCAAGACTCACAGTGATACCTGTGAAAGGTACAAGCAGTTTCTGTATAATGGAAACAAATTAATCAAAACCAGCATTGTACTCTATTGGATGTTCATTTTCACACAGAACAACTTTATATATCCCATTATCCAGAAAAGAAGATGAAAGTCATTCTAAAAACTTTGAGACATAGTATTGTATCAAATTCATTGTTATAAGATCACATCTATCTATTGCCCAAACTATTTATTTTTATTCAGTTTTGCCTAGTCCATCTATTTAAATATCTCATTTGAGCACTTCTGATATTCTGATGATTATGAAGCTGCTATCAGGTTAAATAAAATAAAATGTGGCAAGAAATTTCTGATGTGGGGCTACATAGCAGAAGTATGGAGTCCAATGTAGTTAAAGATCCAGGAGACTGATGTCAGTGTGAGAAAATTTTATTCTTATTGTGGGTATTTGCTACTTTTTACTGTTTCAGTAGAGTCACTGAATTTTATCTGTGTTGTTCCTCCTTGGTCATCTTTACTCTGTTTCTTTTTCCTATTATCAAAAGCATATGCAGGGACAACATACACAAAACCCATTACAAAAGGGATTGCATCACAGTTAGGATTTCTTTCCCAATTCAGTGAGGCCAGGTCTCTTAAGTTGGATGGGTTTCATTCATTAATGTTCTTGCTGGTCTCATTCATGCATGTATTTTTAATGTAAGGTCTAAAATTGATATGAACATCAGGAAGGGATAATGATTCCATTTTTTGATACTAATAAAGCAGATGTCTATTGATGCAGTAAATGGGCAGTATTAAAGGTATTTTGTGATAGAAATGTATCTGAGGTTTTTTGACCTACTGTACTCAAGGTCTATTGTTAGACAAAATTTCTTTCACTTTACTATAAAAGGAAGCTGGCAAATAAGCCTGTCATTTTGATCTTCATTATTTCCAACTGTTTAAGCAAGTCCAGTCACATAACAGGAATGTAAATCCTGGGAAAAGAATTAAGTGGTAGTAATTAATGAGCTTGAAGTTTCTTTCACTCAGGAAAAAATGCAGTCATCAGTAGGGAGTACATTCCCTTACACTGCTTGCCTGACTAGTGGTATTTTAAACATTTTACATATATTTGACCTTTTGGTTTTCAGGGTGGTTTTTTTTTTTAAAGAGAGAAAAAAGAAACTAGCTTATTTTATTTGCATTAAGAATGCACAGGAGACTCTCTTGGCAGAGAAGCTGGCAGCCATGGATGACATACAAACCAAATTAAAGGCCAATATTGAATCAATCCATTTGTTAAACTAACAGGTAAAAATAGCGAAAAAGAGCAGAGACCAGAGACTGCTATTAAAAGCAGATATCCACAATGTATTTACATGACTATATTAGAAAGCTCTTAAATATTTGTGAATATATATGAGAAAAAAAAATGCAGTGTGTTGAGTCAAAAGGCAGAGTCTGATGTTGATGTAATTTTTTATTGCCTAGAAATTGTTCACAAAAAAATCAAAAGAAATAACATAGAATAACATGTAGACATAACTACAAAGTATGCTTTGCATTTTGCTATAGCAATGATTTTCAAGTACTGTTGCAAGCCTCACAGCGAAAGTTACCATTTTTTCTTGCAAACTTTTAAATACCATATTCCCAGCTGTTGGGATCAAAAGAATATCTTGCTTTTCTAATCTTAATATTTTATATTTAAAAACACATTAATTCCCCTAAGACTACTTAAATGAATAACAAAGAGTATCCTCTATCATCTTTTACCATGCAGTCCATGTCAGCTTTAAATATTCACTAGTGTAACAGAGCTTTTAGAACAAAATTTGGAAATACACAGAAAGAAAAAAATATCCTAGACAAAGCACATTTTCTGTTGTATGGAGCCACTATCTTTCTTTGTCTAAAAAAAGATGATAGAAGCAACCATTGATAGTGACTGATCATGAAAAGAAACCCCAGGAGCATAGACACACTATAAAAAGATCTAGGAGGAAGTCATTATGCTGTTGAGGGAATAAGAAATTTAAGTCAGAGAGTTGTGAAATGTTCTCATTATAGGTCATCTCAGTAATTATCTGACATCTACAGATGGAGTCACTTCTTAATCAAAAGAATGAATCATTACTGATATTGATTCAGACCAAGATGTTTGAAATAATGAGTCCAGTAACTCAAGTATAAATTTAGAGGTAATTTCAGCAACTTCTCTGCTAAAGTTTCAGACTAAATAATAATGAAATATCTTATTACATTGCATGGTAATGATAAGAAAATGGCCAGAAGAGTCTGAACTAAATTGCCCCATCATAATCTGCATGTTAAGATTTAAACAAAGGAGATAAAAAAGAGGTCACTGATGTTTACTATACCATGGACACTATAGTTTAATTAGTATCTACCAGAACAGAAAATAGCTTTCTCTTGAGTACAATATCTGTAGCTAGCACTGCCATTAGATTTAAGAATCTGTAAGTATTTACTTTAGAAATCTCTTTTTTTTTTTTTTTTTTTTTCTTTAACAGTTCATAATTTGACTGTTAAAATCACTTTGGATAGCACGCAATGTTTCAAAGCAGGAGCAAACTTCAAAATAATTTAAATTATATGACTACACTTAGACAAATAGGTAGAATAAAAGAAAAAAAGCAAACAGGGAACTGCAATTGTTAACAGGTATATATTTTTAGACAAACACTTTGTTTCAAAAATTTGTTTCCTTAGGAGATGCTGTTTTATTACAATCAGAGCAGCAATTGCAAAGCCATTGCTGAATGGACAAGAAAAGAGAAACAGCCTCTCGTCCCCAGAGACAGTCGCTCTAGGGCAGGGTTTCTTTCTGTTTAGAGGTTGTTGTCAGTTGCCCATCATGTCGTTTTTATGTGAATAGACAGAAAACTCTTGTCTATCTGACATGTTTAATGAACAAAGGACTGACATTGGCTGAAATTCATCCTGAAAAGTAGGTAGGTAGTAGGTCATCTAATCTAGTTCCTTACTAGCAGTGGGTGTCTATCATTGTCAGTCATTGTAGCCAACACATTTCTTTCCTATGTGAATTCTAGTTATGAGTCCTCATATGATTATGAAGTCCAATATATGTGAGAAATGTTTCCCCACATACATGGAAATCCCCTCATGAGTAGTTTCAAGTGTAATTAGGACATCATAACTCCTTTTCTATTTTTTTTTTTTTTTCATTATTCTATCCTCAAGTCCTAATGGATATATCCCCCTTTTTTTTTTTTTTTTTTTTTTTTTTTTAAGCTACATTTTTTTACTACTTAAGCTGACCACAGGCACATTTCATTTTAGGACTGAATTCTTTGTAACATGGGTCATTTTGTCTAAAAAACCAACCTATATTGGCCTATACTGCAGTTTGCTCCCATTGCTTTGATCCATGGTATTATTGCCCTACTGCTACCATGTCAGGCTTGTCAGGCACTATTCTAAAAGCAACAGTGCCACTCAGACCCTGTTCATCCTAATGCTAGATACTCACTTTTCTAGAAGTTAGAAAAGTACTCATTCATACTATACGTATATCTTGGCTAGGTTGTACCATTTTTGTTACTATGCCTACATTGGCTATTAGCATAAATTAATCTTTTCACCAGTTATTTATTTCACCTAAAAAAGAACAGTCATGTCGTCTTCCAGACACAATTTTGCTTGACGAAGTCAGCTAAGCTCTTTTAGTCCCCTTAGAAGGAAGAGATATTAATTTCTCCAAATTAGGGCCTATTTGCTCTAATGTGCAAAGACAATATACTTTTAAGTACAGTTTAGAATTTAAATTCAACTTCCCAGAGAAAGCTATGAGAAATCTGTGGTGAACGCTATATTACTATCAACAATCATAAATAACAAGATAAAAACTGTAAGTAGGACTTTAAGTATGTGCATGTCTGTATATGAGAAACTTTTTAAAATTCAGAAAGACGGCAAAAGAGTTGGCAAGACTAAAATAAACATATGAATGTCATATATGTCATCTGTAATTTTAATATCATGTTTAGCCTCTCTGAGGAAAAAAAAGCAGGATATTGTTTGTAAGTCTGGTTGTAAATTAAGTGACATATCAATACACTGAATATTTTTATAATATATAATCCATATAATATGGCAATAAGCTTTAAAATATAGTGACCTGCAAAAAGTCTCATTAAGTTTGAAGGAATATGGGAATTCAAAGCAGAACAGGATCCTAATACTGAGAGGGAAAAGACATTGCTTTGATTCTGTAGTCTAAATCTCAGGAAAGGAAACATGTTAACGGTATGGAAAAGAAAGGATGTGTCAAGGTCACCAGCCAACTACCCTTTCTTATCCTTTATCTCGTCATGACTGCAGCATTGACTTGGGAACAGATTCCTCAAAAAGACAAGATAATAAATTGAAAGTGTCTTATATCACAGCTGTGTTTTTTCATCACTAAAATATTAGGTAAAATGGTCAATTTCTGCAGCTCTGCCTCCTTGGTGCCAAAGGACTAATATAGACTTTGTTCAGAGCCTATCTCCCAGAGATCATTCATAGCATCATAGCAAGCATGGGATAAAATCCTTCAGAGGGGAAGTGTTATAACCTCACCCTGCCTCTTACTCTTCTTGATGTTCATTGTCCATATTTCACCATGTATATATAATAAGAGAAATATAGCATGACATGGTAAAAATATCCTTCTGGGATCACAGAATCACAGAATGGCAGGGGTTGGGAGGGACTTCAGGAGACCATCTAGTCCAATCCTGCTGCCAAAGCAGGTCCCCTACACCAGGTTACACAGGAAAGCGTTCAGGTGGGTTTTGAACATCTCCAGAGATAGAGACTCCACAACCTCTCGGGGCAGCCTGTTCCAGTGCTCCCTCACCTTCACAGTAAAGAAATTTTTCCTTAAGTTTGTCTGGAACTTCTGGTGTTCCAGTTTTGCCCATTACCCCTTGTCCTGTCACCAGCCACCACCAAAAAGAGCCCGGCCCTATCCATTTGGCCCCCGCATTTCATATATTTAAAGACATTGATAAGGTCCCTTCTCAATCTTCT
>NW_010308583.1:0-18028 GCF_000700745.2 Antrostomus carolinensis
CCCCGTCAGCTGGATAAAACACAACGGACTGGAAGCACAGCCAAACCTCACCCTCTTCTTGCAGGAGAAAAGGGGCAGCGTCCCGGCCGCTTCACCCAGGTAAGGGCTGGGTGGGCAGGCGGGGCAGGACCCGGCCCCGGAGGTGCTGACTGCATTCCCCCCCCCAGCGGAAGGGAACGCTAAAAATATTCCCGTTTTATTTGTTTTTCTTTCTTTCAAGGTTCACGATGTTGACAGCTACATTCTTGGCTGCTCTCATTCTTATTACAGTACATTCGCAGGAAACTGAGGAAACCATAACGTACACGGTAAAGTTTAATAGAGTTTGAGATAATTACTGCTTTGCAGGGATTCTTTTCTAAATGACCCTTAAGAAAAACCAAATTTCTTGACAATGTATATAGCATGCGATACAAAGTTCTTTGAGTTCGGATGTTAACCATAAAATAAGCTGTTTCTGCACTAAAACAGCATTTTAAAGCTGAAGTTGTCAAGATTAAGGAAAATAGGCTGCAACTACCTGTTCTGAAAAGGTTATCTATGTACTTGGCTTGATGAACTCAATAAAATTATGAGGTTTTAATATTTTTTTAAATCCATTTTCATAAAGACAGGGTCTCTACGTCCCTTCATTTGAAATATATGGATTTTGACAGATAATTAGGTCAAACATTCTTTTGTGTTTTCTTTTGGGTATTTCAAGCTGTTTTTAACAAAATGTAAGTACTTCAAAATTCAGTGCTCTTAATGAAGCATCTAAATTCTGGAGTGATCATAGGACTGTTAGTTTCTGAGCTGGTTTTGAGCAGTGGTTTTGCATGGCTTGATAAAATTGTACCAGAATTGTTTCCAGAATACTGGAAATAGGTTCTGCTTGTAACCAAGTGATAGGGTAAGAGATTTAAAGGCTTTTTTGTAAGGCTTTTTTTTTTAATCTGCTTGTGTTCAGTCTTGGGCTTGCATAATGCGTGTCATAGAAGGAGTGGCAATTACATCGGCTTGGGCTGGGGAAAAACCCGCATTTTCACATCTGATTACAGTTGTAATCCCTGCAACTTGCTTCATATGGGTGGACCTCTGAATATGTGTACAGACATTAGTGCAATGCCACACAAGCAGAAAATTCTGCACACATGCAAAAAGTTAGAGAACCACAGCCAAAGACTGAGATTGTGTCTTATACAAGTAATCCCACTGAAGTCAGTGGGATGGCTCGAGCAAGTAAATATTGCAGAGTTGGACCCTATCATAGAAGACAGGGCTCAAAGAAGCCTCAAGTGAGCATCAGGAAGTCAGTCATAAAATACTTCAACACTGGGCTTTAGAAGCAATAGATTTGTGAAGGATGGGAGTACTTCTATGTAGAGGCTTCTGTGGTTTTTAAGTCCTTCTACATAAGTGGAAACTGAAGATCTAAGTACTTTTTTAAAATCTACACTAACGTAGTAATCCCACCCCCCTCCTTTTCTGCATTTATTATATATTCTTTTTAAAAAATTGAGTAGCATTTTCTGATAAGCTTACATAGTTCTGTTTATACCAATGGAAAATTTTTAGCATGCATATATGACTTGGGTTCCTGTACTCCATCTCCAAAGAGGTCTTAGCATTTAGGTGCTTCAGTGACCATTAGACTCAAGTCATGTAAAATTACTTAACAAAAAAAAAAAACAACCTTAGCTTTTGGAAATTTTAGTCTCAGGATGCTACTGTTTCTCATTGTATTCATCTAGGGCCAAATCCTTTTCTGTTGTAAAAACCCTTCAGCTACAGTAATAGTTGGACTTGGCTCCTTACATTTAAATAGACTGTACTCCTGTTGTGCATTAACAGAAATTTGGTGATTCAGTAAATGCATGAATTAGCTGCTTTCCTTTGCGTCTGCACTTTCATAGCTACAGTAACTTTGGTGTTTTCAACTCAGCATGTAGTCATTCCTTTAGAGATTGAGAATTGTAATACAATTTGCTGTCCACTTACCCCTTTGGAAGAAAAGCCTCCGAAGTTACAACTCACTGCTACATTTGGCAGATCCCTAGTGCCACCTGCAAATGAAGAAAATATTTTCAATCCTAATGCTGAGTCAGTGTCTGTTGGTAACAAGTTCCTCAAAATAACTTGAGGATAGTACGTGAAACAAGTGGATCTAAGCACTGGAAGGTTAAATTTGTCACTTGCAGCAACTCCTCAGCTGCAGAGGAGCTATACAACGTTTAACTTGCTTGGCTATAACTAATTATATTAGACAACTTGATTCTTTTTTGCTATAGGGCCATTAAAGTAATATCCTAAACAGCATAGGATGCATATACACCTACATAGTACAGCTTAGTTGATTCATTGATATTTTAAATGTGTCTGCTGCAGTTGGCAGCATTGTGATACTTTGCTAATCAGTTCCTGTAACTGTCACCTGTGACTATAATTATCACGCTCCAGACAATTAATGCTTTTGGGCAGAAGAATAATGAAGATGCCTACCTAACTGCAGGGCAGAATATTTAAAATTCTTCCTGAAATTACTAGTCTGCGTTGATATGAACAGTTGCTGAGTGTAGTCTTGTTTAAGTTCTGCAAAGTCTTATTTATATAAGTAGTCTCACTATTATAAACTCTAACCGTTTATTGTATGCCTCACGGTATAAATTGTTCTTCCTAGACTGCAGTTCCTAGAGTCATGCGATTAAAAAGCATGTGAATGAATTTCCAGCTGTCATGGGATCCTTCCCTATTGCTAGAGTGCTAATAGGAGAGAGGATGAAGTACAGGGGCATAGAGGCCCATCACTCCCTCTGGCAAGCTGGCACCAGGAATGAAAGATGTTCACCTGTTGGAAAGCAGCGAACAAGATAAAAATTCAGAAAAACTTGCTTCTTTTTCATAAGAAGATTTTTGTACTGGGCAGCTGGGTCAGTGCAGAGGTCCAGCTATTGCAAGATTCAGCTGATGACCAATGACAGATGCTTTAAAACAGTGTATAGGAACAAGGCAAGGAGAAAGTGATACTTTTCTCACTTTGTTTCCCAGCCCAAATCAAACCTACCTACTCACAGCAAATGGTATCTTAGGAACTTCCTGAGATAGAGGCTCTCTCTGTATATACTTGTTGTTCCTGCACAGCAATGCTGTACCAATAGCCATTTTTCTAGCTTACTAAGGTATGGAAACATTGCCTTTCCTTTACTGCCAAACTTTGGGTTCATTGAAATATGCTTGATTATTATTCCAAAATAAAGAATCCTGAGTAGCCTATTTTTTTTTCCTCTATAGCAATGCACAGATGGCTATGAATGGGATCCTGTTAGGCAACGGTGCAAAGGTACAGTAAATAATTTTGAAAGACAGACTTGCCATTGGTATTCTTTAAGTATTGTCATTACACAACCCATGTTTTATACAAGGAGGTGTGCTTGCATGTCTCATTGTGTTATTTGTATTAATGGCTGTTGCAGAAGGTTCGACTGTTAAAAGCATGACTTGTGTTGTTGCTAACCACAGATATTGATGAGTGTGAAATAGTCCCAGATGCATGTAAAGGTGGGATGAAATGTGTTAACCACTATGGAGGATACCTCTGTCTACCCAGAACAGCACAAATTATTGTAAATGAGCGAGAAGAAGCAGCAGCTGAATCCACTAGTGGTCGAAACAACGTCATTCGACGGACTCCAGCTGATCCTCACCGTGCCCCTCCAAACCCAACTCATCAAATTCAGTGTGCAGCTGGATATGAGCAAAGTGATCACAATGTGTGCCAAGGTAAGCAAGCTGCCTCATATTTTACTGTCAGTATAATTGGAGTGTGTGTGATAACAAATCTAATGCCTGGAAAATGACAGCCTATAACTCTTGCATTTACTAGAATATATTGTTGCATCACTAAACTGGACATGTACACACTTAAGATCTGTAAATAAAATACATGCATGTTGTTTTTGTTCAAGGTAACAAAACTTGCAGTTTCTTGCAGCCTTACAGTCTGTTCCATCTGTTTCAGGCTAATGAGTTGAATTAATTCTGTTGTCTGTAGATCCTCAAAAAAACCCTTAATACAAGTAAGCAACTTCAGTCAAACATTTTGTATTGTATTAAGTATGTCCAGGAGAGGCAGTGCTTTGAAAAAAGCAGGCAACGCAGCAAGTCATGTTATAGGCAATTTGTAAAGATTTGCACAACTATGTATTTTCCAGTAAGTGAATGCTGAATGGAACAAAAAATAACCACCATATGAACTTTTGCTTAGACCAGATTGTAATGCAGAAGAATACAGTGTCTTTGTTATGCATGAAGAATATTTCTCAAGTAGTAGGAACCAAACATCTGAACAGCTTGTGCTCTTCTGATCTCTATGGAAGTAGTTCTACGCTGACCCTGCCAGCTTACTTCCAGTCATAGTCTAGCCAGTCTTTGAAACTATGGCAATAGAGAGCTTTCATCTGAGTGTACATATGCCACACACAGTGCCAGAATTCTCAGGGTATTAGCAATGTTAATTGTATGCATTCAGGAACCAGACTCACAAGCACTGCTGTAAACTAAGACTGTTTCATTTATTATATTATATAAATAGTTTACTCTTATACTTGCTGAAGTAACAAATGTTTCATCCACTGTTTTGTTTTCTTTCATAAAAATATATTCTACTCCTTGTTCACAAACTTGGTTTTCAAGCACATTAGTGGGATACCCGTGCAAAGAGAGGGCAAAACTTGACCCCATGGTTCATCTTTTCCACTTTGTGGTCCATAACAGTATAATCATATAAAATAGTACTTGAGTGACTATAATCAGGGCAAGCTATAATATACAGTGGTAGTTCCTTTCTCCCTGGTATTCATGTATACAGAACATTATTTATCACTAGTAAGTAAATTCCCTGTCATTCTGAAGCATAGTAATCATCATGGAGACTGGATAATTTATTTTTGTAAGCAAAGCCTCAGAGTTGCATTTCTGGCTTATCTGCTAATGTTCAACATTTCTGTCACTCTAATTCAAGAACATCAAGTAAAGAACCTACTGCAGGAGGTCAGTACCATGATCCTATTAACCCTGAGTGTTCACATAGGGTTGTCAAGGGAAAATCCATGCCAAGGATGGCAAATTATTTTTTTTTTCCTTAGTTTAACTTAGCAAAGTAGCAGCAGAACCAAGAACAGAAAACTGGACTCCTATGTTTGATCCAACACTGCTTCCTTCAAGTGATGCTACATTACTGTGGCTGGCACTCATCTTTGCTGATGAATTGTAATAAACTGCTTCAACTTTAGTGTGTAACAACATTTTTATTTGATAAAAAATGCAAGTAATGCTAGAAAATTTCCAAACCTGAACGCCACTTTTGCTACAATGGCTTTAGGTGTATAAAGCAGGGATAGTGTAAGGAAGTTTAACAGTATGTAGTACTGTAGTACCTTATATTCCAAAAAAAGCTGAGATTTAGGGTTAACTGGTTGAGGTTTTTGTTTTGTTGAGGAGAAGATTGGTGGTGATATATTACTATTATTTTACTCCATGCTCTAGCTTCCTGAAACTTGCAACTAAATATTTATATTCAATTCAAAAATCTGGTTAATTTATAACAACAACTAACTGTTGTTATAGTACCAGGACTTTTTAACTAGCAGACATACAGAGTATGGTTATATCTTGGGCTAGACTGAATCAAGAGTTTTGTTACTAATTACCAGGACTTTTTAACTAGCAGACATACAGAGTATGGTTAAATCTTGGGCTAGACTAAATCAGAGTTTTGCTACTAATTTCCTCATGCCAAAATTTCAATCTAAATGCAGAAAGCATGAAAATATTAGTGTTTAAAAGCTGAAGTGTATTGTACTGAATGAATTCCAGCTGAAAAAAGTGTAGTGGACAGTGTGCTTGAAAGAAAGTATAAAAGATTTTTGGAGCACTTAAAGCGTGCATTCAACTTCATGATCTTCATGCTTTTCACTGCTGAAAATATTTTTTATAAGATAATTTTGATCAGCAATGGTCCCACTGTGGATTTATTTAATTATGGTTAAAAGACTTTGCTATGATAACTGCTTGAGGCTCCTAGGGAGTGTAACTTACACATACAGTCACACTTAAGCTTGTTTTATTGTTTAGTAAATCAAATATGAAGTCCAGCTCCTTCTAATTGTTTGCAGATGTATGACATTTTCCTTCCAGTCCAGCAGCACTATGTATTTTATAACCAATGTAAAAGTGTGGAGACCTCTGTTTAAAATAATAACATACTCTGAGGAGCTGTATTACTGACATCATACTAGAGTATGAGGGGCCTTCTGTTTTAATACAAATGTCCACTCCCTTTTTAAAAATTGAATAGTGAGAGTGCATGAGGCCAAACACACTCATGTTGGTTTCTGCGCTTGGAATAAACAAGCAGAAATGGCACTAGCCCTCTTGGACTTTAAGAGGCTTCAGTGATGTGCTGAACTTCATCATTAGGTACAGCATGATGCAGTGTGGTCAGATCCTATTTCTCTTGATAGGAATGAGAAACAGTTAGAGAGGCACATGATTCTCTGAACTTCTTAATCTACCAAAACATGGCCATATGCCTGAGTTACAAAAGATATTTAATACCTTCTTAACTTCTGACCTGAAGAAAACAAGTGACAACTACGATATATATCAGTGGTGAGAGTTTTCTGTCTGCAATGCATGTTGTTTATTAGAGACCGTGTAGCACATGAATAGTACAGATGGCAGGTTGATAGCAAAGCACACTGCCTTACAGAAGACACCTCCACGGAAATGACTGCAATTTCCTATGATATACATCATTTTTATAACTACTAGTGATCAGAAACATGTTCTTGTATAGTTATGTTGATGTTAGAAATATGGGCAGCAAAAATTTCCTGGGAAATTCTTAAGATACTGTACATGAGCCAGTAAGTGCAAGAAATCCCCAAAACTGATGAAAAGATGAGGGGAGGTTATTTTGGAGGAAGATCTCTTCATGTAGAATAGGTACAGAGCACTGAGTTTTGTACTTCCACTTAAACAGTTTACCTGTATCTTAAATCCTGAGTTTATGACATTAACTAATCCCCTCTTTCCCACTCACTGTTGCTTCTACATTTGCCTTTAACTTAAAGGGCTGCTGAATTGGTCACTAAGGTAGATTCCCATATGTGGCACCGGCCAGCACTTTCAGGAAGCTCACATGTTCTCACCTATCATTGTGAGAGCGTCACTTAAATTAGGAAAAGCAAAAAACAGAGTAAGAAATATTTTTAAGCAAATTACAGAGCTAATATTCACAGACACTTTTTGCCCAATAAAAAAGCATAAATAGCTGCACTCTGCCTACATACAAGATTGAATTGTATTTCTACTGTGTCGTTAGACTCTGTGATTTGAGTCTGCTCCTATTGAAATCAAAAGAAAATCTCCCAATTAATTCAATTTTGTCAAATCTAGTCTGCAAGAAACCAGTAGCTTTTCCTACAATGTTAATGACACGCAAATGGGGGCGGGGGGGGAAAGACCAAGCAAAGGTACCAATAACCTGTAAACTTGAAAAGGGAAAATTACTTTTTTTTCCCCTTCCTATCATGCTGGCAATACAAGCAAAAAAAAAAAAAAAAAAAAAAAAAAAAAAAAAAAAAAAAAGTAAGAAAACTGTTTTGCTCCTCAGCTAGATTAGCTTCCTGTGTTTCTCCAGCCCCTCCATAACCCTTTGTGCTGCCCTGGCTGTAAAATACAGTGGGGAGAGAGATTGTAATAAAAGATATCAATACTTTCTTATACAGAAGAGACATTTTTCCAGAGAGTTCTGCCTAGACTTGGTGGACTTCTATTGCTTTTGTAGCTCTCTGTGGGGGGAGGAAAGGAATGAACTTTTCTGTGCTGTGGTTATTCTTCCCCTGCAAAATCATTTTAGGGATCTCTTCATTGGTAGGAGTTAGGGGTTTTTTGTTAAGTTTTCCAGTACTTTTCAAAGTAACTTAGCGTATTCTATCTAGGATCTTACCTCAAGACTTTGTGTAAAATAAGTTAAATAAGCCTACATTTTGCATCTCTAGATTCTTTTCTTTTTTTTTTTTTAAGGAGGGAGGAACAAAGCAGAGCAGTTCATGACGTTTTGTTTTCTATACAGAAGTCACTTTATATTATACATATATATATGTCTATATGTCTCAGGGATGTGCAACTAGCATATAAAGGACATAAAAATTGGATAAGGTGCACTCGGCCTGGCCCTTTGCAGAACTGGTTCAGGTTGGAAAGTCTGGGTGTGCCTGCCTTCATTGACATTTTGGCTGAGGTGCAGACTACACTTCTGAAATGCACCTCCTAATGAACTCCACTTAACGGGCTTTGATTTGCCTCACTGAGTGGTCTTGGAACATACAAACCAGATCCCATTCAGATGAAACTAAACCTGAAATGCGCTGCAGGAGTGCCGCTAATATGCTGCAACCACTAACGAGCACTCAGGCTCCAGGACCAGGCTGGAGAGAGCCCGGGGACCCGCAGATATGCATGTACTGTTACACTGGAGCTTCTGCATTTACTTCTGATCTGCTCTTATGGGCCCACACGATTTACTAACATTAGACATAATCTAAAATACACCTATAATAGTTTCATAGGCTGGCCCCAGAAAAGTTTTGGAGAGCCTTTTGTAAAATATTGCCTGTAGTTAGAAGAGTGCAGCATCCCAAGTTTTCCCACTGTTTGTATTTAAGTAGTACTTAGAAGAGCTTGAGTTGTGACAAGTTTAGTTCGAGAGTTGTTCCTCTCAACATAAGACCTGTTTAGTTTGAGGACAGAGACTGTGGTAGGAAAAATAAGGTCTAGTTGGCTGGTTCAGGATGCCATTAGTTCATCAAAGTTCTTGCAGAGTTCATATATAGATATGTTTGCTGCAGTACTTCAGCAAGTGGAGAATACCTGTTGCAAGCAGCAGCCACCTTAAGAGACTGACCTGGTTACACATACCATTTGAATACTAATTACTTGGAAAAGTCGTAGGAATTTTGCAGGTCTAAGAGAATCCACAGAAGGATACAAGCTGACATTTTCACAGCTCTATGTACTGAGTGTTCATACATACCAATTAATTTCTTGTACATTTGGGTACATCACGGGATCATCTTTTATCAGCCCATCATGAAGTAATTTTTCAAGTTGTTAATCTGTGAAACCACTGCATTTTGCTGCAAAGAGCCTTTTCTGGAGCATCTTTTTAATAGCCTTGAGAAACCAGAGGAGAGGTCACAAAAAAAAAAAAAAAAAAACATCTTGTTTTGAGGGCCTGAGGACCTGGTTTTAGGCATTTTCAAGATTTGGCCACTCTAAATCATTTTCACATCTGTGCTATTTGCACAGCTGTGAGTGTCATGTCAAGACCTTGGATAGATATTCTCTGTTCTGTCTGACCATTTTACCGTGAATATCCATCACAAGTGTAAATACTAACAGCTGCTTCACTTCCTTTAGTTAGTTACTGCTTTTCCCTTATTCTGACCCCTGCAGGACTATGCTCTGTGCATTGCAGCTAAAGATTCATACCATATGCTAATCACACTAAGTGTCCTAGATTTGGGCAAGCTTCCTAAGGTTGTATTTACCTTAGCTTCTTGAATTGTGATTATGCAGACAAGCACTAGACTTCAAGATTAGTGAACTCATTATCAGTTCTCATGGCTACAGTAGTCTCACACAGTAGTCACAGCGACTGTCATACTTTCAGGTTTGATTTGTTGATTGTAAAGGCTGTTTGCTTAGTAGCTCTGAGGAGGCTAATGTTTTGACAGGCAAAACATAGCAAATGTATTCAGAAGGCACATGGCCTGAAGAAAGTCCAAACCTCCAGCCATCTGTCCTCCTTCAATTTCACTCTCTAAGCTGGAGGTCTTTTTCCTAATGCAATCAGGAATAACACCAGATAGCAAAGGGGAAGAATGCGCTTATGTCTGATCCTGACTGGGCATCCCAGTGTACTTGGCACCCCATTAAAAGGCACAGAATATTTATTTATCTCTTCAAGGAATTCCCTGTATCTGTTGCAAACACTCTCACAGAAGCATCTTAAAATCAGTAAACCCTACAAGGAATAATAGCTGTCATCTATTGCATTCAGTAGCATCAGATAGCATAAAACATGGTTTGTGGGAGCATTAGGTGGCTTTTGTTCCCTGTTTCAATACCTCCTGTCAAATGAATTGTGTTCTACAGTGTTTCAGTGATACAGAAAGTTTCCCTGGCACTAGCAGCAGTGTGAGGGCATCCTGGCAGCTACTTTTAGCACCCTTCTTGGATAATTTTATAGCAATACCATTGCCACTTTCTCCCATACTTCCATGAAAGAATTATAGTTTGCTTTGAGTAGGTGTGCAGTTATTTCATCCCAGACTACTGATTATAGTTCTCTAGCCTGCTAAGAAAGGTTGTGTCTTCCTCCTTTCTCCAATTGTTTGCTCAGGGTAATTTTTTCTCAACCAACACTTTTTTCAAACCCAATTCCTGCTTCAGATTACTTTGTATATCATGAAAATGCTCTTAGCTGTGATTTATTTTCATTTTTGAAGTTTGGGTTACCAAGTCACCTTTTCTAACCCTACAACATTTCTAAAGAATCTCGGCATTACAGGCACAAACTCTTTAAAGGTCCAAGACATTTCTTGAGCAGCTCCCATGATGGGATGCTAATGTAGTAATCTGGAAAACTAGTTAAAGAGATGAAGTTCAGAACTATTATTTTCCTTATTTTATTCTCTTTCCAAGTTATTTTCTTCATTTCTTTTTCACGCTGGCAAAGGAAGATGATAGCTACTGTTTCTCTTTGCCTTTCTATGTGTGCCAAAATAGTCCTACAGGAAGAACAAAGCTTCCCGCAAATACAGGAGTGGTCTGTTTGATTCTTCCCTGTACCACCTAGTGATGCCTGTGTTCTTTTGCATATCCTTTACGAAGGAAAAATGCCTGATGCACTAGAGCTAAGCAAGCCAGTCTCCACCATTACTTGAATTAATTTAGTCTGTTGTTTAGGCTTGCCATTTTGCCATTTTCCTATCGTCAAAGACAACGAGAACATAGTGTTACAGGACCCCATACTAGTGAGATATTTTTGGTCTGGTGGAAACCACAATGAGAGAGTAATTTTTGAGTTCACCTTACCAGGTTGCATCTTAAACATTCTGCATATTTTGTGGTATAGTGAATTATTCTTGTACAGCACTTTGTCAAGGCAACCCTTTTGTCCTCTGTGTTAACAGAGTAAGAACTCTTACTTTTTGTTAATAGGTTTCATATAAGTTGAGCTTGGCCATCTCCTTTCATTATACTTCAAGAATATGTATTCTGATTTTCCCTTTTTGATGCTTTTAGATTTTTTTTTTCCTGGGCTATCATCATTTATCTGTGTTCTATAATAATTCATACAAGATTTAAGCACTCTTTCAGCTGAAGGGTTCTTATCAAAGATAAGTTTGCTACATACCTGTCAAAGTTCAATTGCTTCTATCCACAAGATCAAAAGATCTGAACTTGCCTAGTAAGACCTCTTCTCTCTGTATATGACAAGAATATATGGAATAGGTAATCAGCCATTTAAGGTTCATGGATAAAAAGCATAAAATTTCACAAAGATTTTATCTATTTTCATCTTTAATTTTCTAAGTTATGTTTTCATAGCAGCCAGAAAGCAATGGTTTTGGAGAGAAAGCTATTTTGCCATAATTCCATATGCAGTAAAATTCAACCTGAAAGAACATATTAAATGCACAAGAATCTTGCTTCTACCTTATTTCATTTACATTTTAACTTTACTAAAAATACAGGAGGGATTTGCAAATTACAGATCTGTGAAGTAGTTTAGCATACACATAGTTATTATAAAATAGCTTTTATGCTTGTTCACATTTGTGTTTTATTTGTTGATCTGAAATCACATTAAAAGTTGGTTCTGTTGTAAGTATAGTGGAGAAATGTCTAATCTTTGTTATGTATAATTATATGGTAAAACCTATAGCTTTGAAGCTGAAAAAAGTTACTAAGAAAACAACATGTGCTACACACCCTTTTGCAAGCTACAGTGCTGAGAAAAAGTCCTTGAGGCCCAGAAATTAATTAGACTTTTTCTGGCATAATATATCCCAATCTCTTAATTAGGCATTTTTAGAACAAGGGATTCAGTAGACCCTTATCTGTTGCTGTTACTGAATACCTTAATAAGTAACTTCACCTAACTGAAAAATGTCCCGTAACTATTCTGCAGTTAGAAGGTAGGGGGAGTTTTGGAGGGTTTTGTTGTTGTTGTTTGGTTGGGTTTTTTACATGGCTTTCTTATTTTCATTTCTTACTGTCAAAACACTAGTTTTCAGGAGGTGGGAAAAATGATACTTGTTTGGTCAAGGATAGTGGCGATGACTGTAGGTGGCTAACCACAGAAAAGTAAAACTCTTAAATAGGATGATAGAGGATTTCATGTATGGAAGTGTATCTCCTGGGAAGAGATGTTTACTTTGGGAACCTCTGAATCTGTCTTTATTAACTCTTGATGGGAAAAAAAAAATCATGTCTTTGAGTGGACATATCTAGGCATCATTGAAATTGGTTCTGAAAGGAGAAGACATGGCTGAGCTTTCCTTTACAAGCTGAATTTAATCTGAAGTAAACTCCTAGTCTAATGCATGACCCAGTATGATATGATATAAGCAAATCTGACATTGCACTTGAGCATGTTTAGTCCATGCCTGAACAGATGTTTTATGTAGTTTCCCAAGTACAAACAGAACTTGTTCAAGGATTTTTATATGCATATGCCTGCATGGGTGGGATTTCTCTTAACAGGTAACTGGTCATAATGTGTGCGATCAAACCTCAATAGATAGTGAAAGCAACAGCGAGTACAGTGATTTTAAAGTTTCAAGCCTGAATGGCTTCAGGAATGTTTTTTGTCCATCAACACAAGTAAAATCTTCAGCCTGAGTTTTCAAAGTAATTGGTCACTGTCTACGCATGAATCTTTATTTTCAAAAAGATGGTCTTCATAAAGGAGAACTGGCCTTCTGCTGGCCTCCAAGTAAACAATCATCTCATCTACTCCACTGCTATTGACACCTAAATTCCACTACCAGCTGTAACTTGCACCAAAAGAAAAACTTTGGTAAGTCAAATTGCTGTGTAAAACTGGTGTTTATATGAAGATTTAGAAGTTTGCTTTTCAATAATTAAAATTCACAACAGCTAAAGAAAGCCAGGGGAAAAAAGAAAAGACATCTTACAGGATGAAAAAATACCAGTAAAACAGACAACCAATTACTTCATATTTCTTAGCATTAACAACTTAAAAATAAATCTTTATCAATACTGTAACAGCTGCCTTTTCTAACAGAAGTAGACAGACTTGGAAAATAGGAGGACTTTTGACAGGTAACAATTTTCTGTATGGTTTTAAAGAGATTGCCAATAAGCTATCATTTAATAACAGACTAGCACAGAGGAAAGGAATAAAACATCGTGAAGGGAGCAGAAATTTAAGTGTGATTTTAGCTGACTTGACCTAGTTTATAAAACTATCTTGATCAGAAAGATGGAAAAAGCAGTCTCTTTCTTGTCTAGACTTACTAAGTGGAGAATTTTGGATATCTGAGCTACATTAGAGAAGAGCTGGAATTAAATACACATTTAGAAGTAACAAATACAGTCAGTATTTGGAGAAGGTTCATTTAAGTTGATAAAGATATCATTTCAAGAAATAGATATATTTAAGTGCCTTAAAAACGTAGAGTTCTACATTAATTTTGAAACCATTTTGGTCTGCACCTGTGTAACCAGATTTTATTTGTACTTTTATTTCTTGTAGTATTTAAAGCACTTTCTCAGTAGATTAATTTATTCTCAAGGGATTTTCTTATCAGGGAGAAGTTTTCCACGTAGCTTTTGGATGATAAAGGTGAACCAGATAAAACAATGTATTGCCTGTCACACTTAGGACCAGTTAAAAGCAGTAATATTTCAACAGGCAGTGTTGTGGTTAGTGCATAGTCAGATGAGAAATAAGCAATGCTTTGAGCACCCACTGATCTGCCCCCATAGGCTGTGGAAGACACCTTACTTAATTCTTCCCAGAAGTTGTTGGAGACTAAATCAGGAAAGCGTGCAGAATCCAAAAGTCATTCCTATTTCCTAGGGGTAAAGAAAAAACACATTCTTACCTGAAGTCATCCTGCTTGTATTTACTCTGCATCTAGATCTTCCTCAGTCTTATCTGTCTTAATTTGGAGGATCAAGACAGATTTTCTTTCCAGCTCACTCCTTGTCTGTTGACTGAGTAGAGAATAAGTTCAGCATGGTTGCAAGACGCTAAGATATTGCTGACACTTTGAGGCCCAGTACTTTTTACCTAGTGCAGAAAGCACTGTACAGATAAAAATGATGGGCTTAAGTCAGCAACATTGTACTGGGTTGCTGGGGTTTGCAGAAGCAGGAGAGCATTACAGCTCAAATAAACCTGAGTTGGAAGAGAATTATAACGGTCCTCCTGGTATGGTTTGTTCACTGCAAAAGTTGGGTGCAACCAAAACCAGCAGTTTTTCCCCTTGTAAATACCATTTAACCATTATTTAAACAATCCAGAAAATGTATTCGTAAATTTTAATCTATTATTCAGCATGTGGCAAATTATTATTTTGGGGAGGGGGCAGCTTTTTTTTTTTGTGTGTGTATGTTCCAAGATTTAAGTATTCCTCTATCAGAAGGCTCTATATGCCCTATAAAAGGGAAAATTCTCCATTTCTTGAAGATAAGTTTATGAAAATATTTCTTTGTCATGTATTTCAATCAAAATGTTCTCTCCATTATGATTACACTCAAATTTCAGTATTCACCATTAAGAAAATCTCTTCCCTACTATGTATGCAGATTTATAAGGCTCCAGGCACCTTTGAAATAAATTGAAAGCACAGCCATGTAATAAAGCCAAAACCAGAAACTTAGCCAAGGAGATCCACCCAGCAACACCCTCGAACACCCTCAGCCTCTTCCCCTAAGCACAGCTTTAGAGCACTAGTCTTGATCTTGTCTCCACTTTCTCCACCCTTGTGAAAGCTTCCTGGGGGATTCCCCAGCTAGCAGAGAAGCCAGAGCTATGCGAGTGGCTGCTCATGATGCAGAAACAGTTCACTTGCTTGATTTTCTTACCTATCAAACAGCTCACAAGGAGTGCGGCTGTTTGCGATGCTGCTCAACCCATTTCAAGGGGAATACTGCAAAACAGGAGGAGCTCACAGCAGGAGAAAGCATCGGTTAGAGGATGAGGAGAGATTTTAACAACTCAGAAGAGAGATAAGTGTGGCAAAATCTTACAGAAATAATGAAGGGGTTGGAGAAAGCAGACTTGCAACTGCTGTTCCCCACTTTGAAACACAGCGATTCAGATCTCCATTTATGATGCTGAAAGGTGGTATAGTTGGAGGACTCCAGAAAAGGAAATGCTTCCTGACTCACTGCTATGGGATACAAAGTCCACACTTTAAGACCTTAATTAAACAAAGGTCTAGACATTTTATACAGTCAGACCAGAAGTTAAAGAGCAGCAACTTTTGGAAGGGATAACAAACCTAATTTATATGTTTAAGGCAATCTTTAATTATTAAAGAATGTCAGGATGAGGTTAACTGGTGGAAAGTAGATTGGCAATATCTGTACCCTTCTGAGATATCTCATGCTGCACAATTTGAGAAAGCATAGTGTGTTAAATTTTCCATCTTTCTGCATTTGGTGACCACCATCTGTGGATGGAGCATAAAGCCTATTCTCCAAAGCTTTGGTCTGGTGGACATCAGATATTCAGTATCGTAATGGAACCATTCCCCGCCCTACAAGCTGCAGAAACTTTTTTTTAGAGAGAACAAAACAGTATTGTTTTGTTGAAATTTAAAGCCATCGGGAAATTCAGACAAAAGTTTCTGTAATTCTGACAAAGTGATGTATAAAAAAATCTGATCTGATTGTTAGTTATCAAATACAATTTAAAACATTTATACATTGACAATAAATCAGGTATTGATATCAGCATCACAGAACAGCAGGGACCTCAGGAGATCATCCAGTCCAACCCCCCTGCCAAAGCAGGTTCCCTACAGCAGGTTGCACAGGAAAGTGTCCAGGCGGGTTTTGAACAGCTCCAGAGAAGGAGACTCCACAACTTCTCTGGGCAGCCTGTCCCTGGGCTCCGTTACACTCACAGTAAAGAAGTTTTTCCTTAGGTTTGTGTGGAACTTCTGGTGTTTCAGTTTGTGCCCATTGCCCCTTGTCCTGTCACTGGGCACCACCAAAGTGAGCCCAGCCCCATCCATTTGGCCTCCACATTTCAGATATTTATAGACATTGATAAGATCCCCTCTCAGTCTGCTCTTCTCCAGGCTGAAGAGTCTCAGCTCTCAGAGGAATCAGTTTGTTATTGTGGGGAAATGCATGCAATAATGAAATCTGGTTACATCATTTTGTACTGCTGCTGCAGCTTTCAGAGGCCTTAAATAGGCTCCATTCTTCTAGACAACATACGCGTGTAGAAGGAAATCTGACCTGTTCTGAGCAGCTTATTGGTACATGCACGTGCATACCTTAACAAGAACACTTTACACAGCACTATTGCTGTGTTTCATGTTGTATTTGGGACAAAAGCAGCAGCAGCAGCTTATATCATCCTTTGCATTTAATTCTTTGTTTTAGTATCTGTCATGTCCAACCTAGCCAAAAACTGGTCTCAGCAAATTCTGGCTCATAGATGCTGTAGGAGCCTCGGGGGCTCCATACACATGCCTCATCTGTGACCAAACAGGGGCTAAGGAGCCATTTCGCAGTGCCTTGTCCTCAGGGTGGAGTCACACTCCTATGACAGCTATGATCAGTAGGCTGAACGCAAAATATTAAAGAGACTAAAGGGACCAATGAGGATTTTCACAAACTGGATGGCCACTCAGGGGGTTCAACCAGAAAGAATGATCCTAAGTGTCTAAAAATATGAAAAATAGCAAAAAGGCAACACAAAAATGTTTGTTTGTTTTTAAATTTGGCCATAACATTCCAAATGGGACAGCTGTGGGATCTGCCTGGATCAGCTAGAAACCATCTTTGCAGAACACCGCAGAAGCTCACGCAACACCAACTAACACGCACTCCAGCTTTATGGCATGAAGTTACAGAACCGTCTCTGTCACACAAATTCAGATTCAAGACAGCATTACTGTCCCGTTGGGATGCAATTGGGATGGGCTGGGTAGACAACAGCCCTTAAAAACTGGAATGATCATATGCAGGTTTTTCCATTCCTATCATTTGTCCTTAATTTGAAAAATTAAATGCTTATGTCCCATTGTTAACTATTCTTAGCACTAATTTCACAATTTAGCCCAATGATAACCAAATGGCTTCCTTACAGTTTTTTTTTTCCTCTCAGTTCACAGCTGTCCTGAATTTGTTTAGTTTGGTGCTTAGGTTGCATTAAAAAAAAGTTTTGTGACTCAGCCTCCATAAATGTTTTAATCAGAACTTGACTTAACTACTGCCTGAAGAACACTATCTGTAAAAAGTCAGAGAAAAGAAAGATAATACAGTTCTCCATTCTGGTTAATAGCTTAGATCATATTTACAACATCACAGAATAATTCAGGTGAAAAGGGACCTCAGGAGGTCTCTGGTCCAATGGCCTGCTCAAAGCAGGGTCAGCTCTAAGATCAGATCAAAGAGGTTTATCCAGTCAGGTCTTGAAAAACACTGTGGATGGAGAGTGCACAACGTTTCTGGGCAACCTATTCCACTTCTTGACTGCCCTAATGACAAAAAACATTTTTCCTTATATCCAGTCAGAATCCCTCCTTTCAATTCAGCCCAGACTGATAGAGACAGACAAAAGAGGTGTGCTAAAGATGCAGACTTTGTCTTCCCCACCTCTCCCCATCCTTCATTTTTCATTATGTTTCTAGCTGGTTTGCACTGCTGTCTCAATTTTACTTATCAAACTATTTAAAATTATTTAATTTAGCTATAGCAGGGAAAG
>NW_010308583.1:18045-57136 GCF_000700745.2 Antrostomus carolinensis
TCTGGAAGGCACTGTATGCACAGATGCAGTGAAAAAGCTCACCTGAGAAAACCTTTCATCTTCATACTTTTAAGCTTTTGACTTGCATTCTTTCTTTACTCTATTTTCTTCAACAAAATTTAAAAATACACCTTCTGGGTTTTACCTACCACTAAGACTATTTCCTACTGTACTTTTTAGAACTGAAATTTTTATAAAACTGTGCTGTATTTATGGAAAAGACTAGTCGGTTTTCTTACAAAAGGTGAAGGTGAGGAAGTGCTTCCCATAAGAAAGATTCTGGTGCAGCCCTGAGTTTGAGTGAAAACATTTTCATGGGAAGCAGAATGTCATTCCCAGCCTCCCATGACCCAGCTCTTGCTACAAGTGGATCTCTGCAGCTTTTTCCATTTCAGTTTGTACACACACACACACAAAAACAGCCACACACCAGGAAAAAATTAAAAGTTTCACTGATCAGTGTTTATGCTACATAACATGCAAAGCTCTGAATAAATACAAAGATTTATTCATAGCTAGTGCCCACCAAGCTTCCTCAAATACTGAAAGTATATCAAGACTGATTTTAATAAGCAAAACCAGTTTATTCTTTGAGGTGTCATATTAAGACACATTTAGTTGTGTTCCAGCATTTAAAGCACATGCTTGGATCCCAGCAATTTCACTGACATCTTTGCACATGCCTAAATTTCCACAATTACTTAATGCTGTCCTGAATTAGTCCTTCACCTTGTTGCTAGGAACTTATCTTTTAAAAACCCTCACTAAAAAACTTGCCAGAGCAAGCCTGCGATACCAAGCACAGACCGATCCTATTCACAGGTGGGTAGGAAATGCTTGAAAGTATAGGAGGGAGTAGCCTTGGTGTAAAGGAATGGTGCTGTTTACTCAGCTCACAGTTACGTTGCTGGAACATAGTTTTCAGATAGCTCTGCTGAGTATCCTAGCTTATCTCACATCTAGCAGTGCTGTCCCTTTTAGAAACTCTTCACGTCATTTTTGTGTCTATTTAATTCTTTATTCTCTCTTCCTCTTTTCTTCACTGAAACGGGCAACAAGTGCCAAAAATGACTGAAAACAGCAATTCATACTGTGATCCTGGATAAATTACTATACAATTAGCAACATCACAGTGTGAGTTTCAAAATGTTAATGAAATAAAGCTGCTTCTTTAGGAAACTAGATACTTTACAGTTTATGATTTATGGTGGCTCTAAATAGGATTGTGAACAGTTTGCAGTGCCAGATATAAAAATATTGTCACTTTTACTAACTAGATACTTCATGCCACTTCTGTAGGAAGTGATGCCTGGCTTCCTCTCTGTAAAATCTCATCCCTTCTAGAAACTGGATGGCAAAATTGTTATGATCTGAAAATCAGAAGCAATTTCTTCATTATGAGGAGCAGAATGATGCAGTGGGCATGTCTGGTTTGGGACGTAATGACACGTAGCTGTATGTTCACAGAGTTCTTTCCGTGAACTTCTCCGATTCATTTTCTGTCTTGGGAGGCTTTGCACTCTACTACTGGACATTTCGGGCAAGCACATGTACATGTAATAAGTATGAGGCCTTCTGGGGTAAATAAAAATTACTGCAGAAATAAAAGTAATAATAAATCAAGCCCAAGAGTTCTAGGTCAATATGCAGAATTAACCTATTTACTGAACATTCTGTAGATAAGAGATCATTGTTCTTTGCTTTGAAAGGATTTCTGTTTTTAATATGTATTCAGCCATTGCTTATCTATTATGTTTTGCTTCCTTTTTATTTTCCTTTCATTGAAAATGAGACCTAACTCCTTAAAAATCATTTGGACTTGATCCTAAAACACATTGAACACTTCCCAGTCCTTTTGAAAATAACAGAATACAAGAACTTCCATGACTTAGTTTTAATTTCTCTGAGGTGTTTTTAAAACTTTGAAATCAGTTCAGAAGATGCTATCTTGTTATTATCTGAGACATTGTGTTTCTTTTATTTCATACTGATCTTTCTGCCTGTCCATGAAATCTCCAAAGCATACTAATAGTCTGTTAGATCATAAATAAGTTTAGATACAGATCTAGCTACAGAGGATGTTCAACTAAGTGGTAGAAACCTATCTTGGTCATTGGTTTTCCACCAGTGTTTTGCATATTTATTGGTTGCATCTGATTAATTAAAAGCAGCCTCTAAATCAATGGAGTCAGTTAGGTGCTATATACAAAAGTTTTCAAGCTACTTAAGCCTACATGTCTATAGTCTGTTAAAAAACTTCCCCTCCTCTTCAGTAGTCCCTGTCTGGAAATCTTGTATTTTGCAAAAGCTTTTAAAAATCTTTACAGGCCATAAATATTACCTACCAGACTGGTCCTTGCTATCCTTTGAAATCCTCCACTCTCCTCTCTTAAGACTGTAGGGTGCTTGAAAGTGGCCCTGTCTTTTGGTTCAGAATTTGCATATCAGCAGAAGAGTGGAATCCTTATCCATGATGAGGGTTTCTGTAAGCTAACAGCACAGAGAAGTACAAGTACCATGTTAGACTTCTTAAGCTTACATGATAAATTTGAAGTTGATTAGTCTGGGAGGAGGCTTAATGTTGCAATAAGTGGTTTGGGTTATTCAAGCTAACAAAAATCATAGTAGCATAAATAATAAGATGGGTAAAATTATTTTTAAAAAATTATTTTAAAACACTTTCACTTTAGAACTTTAAGCAATTCTCTCCCTTATCCTATTGGTGAGAAATTTACATGCTTGTAAATATTTACTTCCACTATCAATACACTATCACACTAATACATACGTACATATCTCCTTACTTTACCTTTTAATTCTATTCTTTGCTCTTGGCATGAATTACTTTGATATAAGCAGTGTCCCCTAGATTATTTTTCTGACATCTCATCTCTTGCCTTATCGGTTATTGGAAGATGGCACTTCCATAAAGAAAGAGCCACTAGTCATTTTTTTTGGCCATCCAGCAGATGAATGAACATGGCATGGACTTTCCCCCTGAAGTGCACAGCTGCAAAGCTGAGTGGACAATCAGTCACACCGGAATTAAATCCATCTGGAAAGCATTTGAGGCAGCAAGATATCTATGAAAACTTTGTGTGATTGACAGCTTTTTCCAATAGCGTTGATGGAAGTCTAAACCAAGAAATCTCTTCTCCCATCCTGCAAGAATTTATGAGCAAAATTTATTTTGACCAACCAATATTGGCCTGTATTCCAACATCATCTGAGCCCTTATGTTCCCCTGTAGGCTTGTGCTCACTAGTTAACCTCTGCAATGGTCATAAAAAGGATAGATTAGATTTTAATCAAACATTTACGACCATCTACTTAGAGCTAGAGACAACCAGGCAGTAAAACAGTTATGCTGAGCTATGTACTGGTAATGTTCTGGGCATCCCTCAGAAATGCCAAGATGCAGACAGGCTACATATCCTTGGCAATTAGTTTATTACACTTACTTTGCAAGAAAATTAAAATCTGGGACCTCATGCCTTTTAAAGAGGGAATGGAATACACTGAAAGCCAAGCAAAAATACCTTCTCAAAAAAAGATTAAGATAAGGAAGGGCCTCAATGCTACCATTTCAGGAAGGACAGCTAAAGCTTCCCACTCATCTTTCTTCCTGGAGCCAGGATCAAGAGAAACATCTCATGCCACAAAGTATTAAAAAACTTGTCCAGTGAATCTGTCGGGGCCTGTTCCTTCCCTCCCCCACATTAGCTACAGAGCCAATTCCTATTTATTCCTGCAGGTCTCTAGAGGCAAAGCACCTGGTTTGGATGGGCATCGGTACTAACAATTGTCCTACAGTAGATCTCCTTCTACATGCATATAAGGTTACCTGCTGCTGGTTTTTTTCCACGCCTGCCGGTGACCCAGAGCCAGAAGACTTGCCTGCCATTGAGCAATTGCTAATACTAGTGTACTGATGGCTGAAACAGTTAATTCCTCAATGTCCTTGGCTACACTGCCTACTTAACATCAACGTATTCTGGGGAGCGCCCACACTTTGTCACAACCACAGTTTCAAAAACAACAATTTTCTTTCATTTGGTTGTAAACTGCTCTTTCAGGAATTTCATCAGCTTGCACAGAGTAGAAGGAATTGTCAGAGGAGCTTTCCTGTCCTTTCATGACCACCTTGCAAAAGCTGATTTTCTCACCAGACTGTTTTGACAGTGTTTCTCTTCCAGTGCTCACTTACCTGTGTTCTCTAAGTTTTAAGATCATCTCGAGACTTGCACAGTGCTGTATCTATTTTAGATTGTTTTTATTGGCAACTAATGTATACTACCCATGCACCCACGTGAGCAAAATTACAGAGCCCAGACAACTTTTGTACAGAGTTCCCTTGGCCACAGCTTCTCTGTGGGTTTCATTTGGCAGAAGTGATATCAAGCAGAAGTGATATCAAGCAGAAGTCTTTCCCTCAGCTTCTGATGTAAACTAAAATACACCTTATAAATAGAAAATACAGGCACTGAGAGCAGTGCCTTTGGGCAAACAGCCACCTTTGGGCTATGGGAAAAATTCAGTTAGATATGATTCATAAATATAATGAATAGGGTGCCATAAACTCGCTTTGCTCTTCACAAACAAAGGCACATTCTCTGCCTTGAAAAATTAGAAGGGCAGAACCCAGAGGAATGGGGAAAGAAAAACAGGAGGAAAGTAGAAGTGGGAGATTTAAAGGGGAGAAAAAAAAATGGAGGCTTCAATTGTCAGAGTGGGAAGTATAATTCTGAAGACCATCAAACAATACATGGAGTAAAACAAGGGGCTTTGTTAGGCACTGAATCTCTCTACTTCTCACTTCTGATGAGCTCCAGAGGTTTGATTTTGCAAAATTCAAAGTGTAACATGTTTCAAAAAGCAGTTAGTTTGTTCTTTAAGCTCTGGTTTAGTTGAAGGCTCCTATTGATTACAGCTGGAGCTGGATCAACTTTGTGCCAACTGTGTTCTCCTGGCAGACTCTCATTTGTAAATACCTTTCATCTCATCCAGCAGTGATAATGATGTGCTTAGATGATGTGGCAGCAATTATTTAGCTGCTGTGTTAGGTTTTCTACTTTATGCTAGCCAAGTATGCTCAAGTCAGACCATAGAAAGGGATGCTTACATTTGTGTTAAATCTTCTTATTTCTTCCACAGAAATTGTAACAACTCTCTTGTAGTTTAAGTAGTCATTTCTTTCTTCACTCTCACTGACAAATTTGGAAGCAAAGGGCCCTATTTCACCATGTTTAACAAGTTTAAACATGTTACAAATAACCTTATTATCTGAGAGCACACCCCAAAGGAAAACCCCTTAAAAATTCCATTTTCCCAGGTTTCTGAGCATCCTGTCTACTAACCAAAGATGAAGCAGAAAAAAATGGGGTGACGTAGGTCTTAGTTACTCTCTGAATAGACTTACATACTTGCTTGATACCATCAAAATACTAGAAAATAAAGCATGGATCTTGTCAAACATAAGAACTTATCAAATAAGGAGCATTAGAAGCAGCACTAATAGCAAATAGAGCTGAAATATCTACTGCCAAGTCAGTGAGAGATCCCACGTCCTGCCTGGAAATCACTCTAAATACATCCTTTCTCCCACTTCATGTGACCTTTTCAGGACTGCAATATTGTATGTTAGTTTAATATTTTAAAACTGGAACTTTACTGGTATTTGGCCTACTTTTTTCTATTTATTTTCTAAACAAATGATAGCCACTCCCTTCTCAAACTAACCTTTTAAGCTTCGCCAGAAGTATGTGAAGATCACAAGCTATTTAAAAATAAGTCACATGCTCAGGCAAACAAGAGCAGGTTGCTCCATTTCACCATCCCAACAGCCCTACAAGCAGACTTTAGGAATACTCTACTTACTCTAGGAAACACTGCTGAAATCTCATTTTCAGTGAAAAGTGCCAGGATTATGGTAGCACAGCATCTATTCTGAGGCAAACCCATGTAACTTCCCAGCCAAAGTCCAAGGGGAAAAAAAAAAAGAGAGAGAAACAAAACAAAAAGAGAAAAGCTGTCCCAATTGCTACTTCTCCGTGATTGCTTAAAGGCAGCTGGGAAGTCAGATCCTCAGCCTAAGAGCAGAGTTGATCACAAGTTTAAGACAAAGTAATTTTGGAAGAAAAAATAGCTCTCTCTTCCCAAGGAAACTTCTGTTTTTTAAAATGTTAGTTTTTATTTATTACTGGCTCATTGAAAGAACAAAGTATTTTTTCAGTGTCTTTTTTCTTTTTTGTTCCCAAACACAGAAAAAAAAAAATGTGGCTAAACCCCAGAAAAATCTAAGATTAGGGCCAAAAATAATAATAATTTTCACTTTTAAGATTTTTTTTTTTGTCAGGTTTTTGAAAGAACAACAAATACTTCCCAACCACCACTCCAACTTAAAATCTTCAGTAGACTGCACACCCTCAACTTACTTCAGTTACCCTTCTTGTCCATGCCCTGCTTTGCCCACAGCCCACCATAGCCTCCCTTGGGCTCATGTCTTGCTCTTGCCATGTCCCACCACAGCAGGACACGTTCTCCTGCACTACACATTTTGCACTGTACCACCTCAGCACTTGCTATTTTGGCATTCTGCTTCCGATTATCCTTTTAATCAGAAAAACAGCAGCAAAATACAGACATCGGCAGGTACTTACCGGCAAACTGGTCAAAAAGTAAGCATTGAAAACACCTCGGTAATCTAAACAGATCACACTGCTAGTCTTGTATTGTAATAAAGTTTAATAAACACTATTTGAAACATTACTTCTGTAAGTGAAAAGCAGCTACATTAGCAGGGCTCATATATACACATTGCTTTTTTCACCAGTTCTTTTCTTTAGCCTCCACTTAGTTACATCTGTCATGATCCATCTTTTTAACTTGGATGTTCATTTTTCTTCCTTTGTAAGTATTCATACTGCCTATTTTTTTTTTCCTTTTACCTTCAAAGAATAGATTTCTTTTTCCCTTGTGCCTCTGACTCTCCTTTGATCCTGCCTGGCTTCACCTCTTAGTACCTATTCTCTTTCACACAAAGAATTTTTAAAACTTCATTTTAAGTGCTCTTCATGTTAAGAATTAAGG
Source organism: Antrostomus carolinensis (assembly GCF_000700745.2). Lineage (NCBI taxonomy): Eukaryota > Metazoa > Chordata > Aves > Caprimulgiformes > Caprimulgidae > Antrostomus > Antrostomus carolinensis. The sequence continues at coordinate 25,135 of NW_010308583.1, forward strand.
GAAAAATGGATTTTTCCACTTAAGTTCAAATGGAGAACCAGCTAATGTGAACTCCTAAGGCAAGGAAGGAACAAAAATTTACAAGTTACTGTTCCTGATGGTATCATTAGATCAGTACCATGTAACACTGGTTGTACGTAGCCTAGTCAAACTGATATTGCCACAGAAATCTTAACTTTTGCACATCCGTTTCACTTCACTTTACTTGAACTGTGCAACCTGAACATCGTGTTTTTCTACCCCAGCTCTTCCAGTCCCCTCCCATCCCTAGAGTATATTTTGGACCAAATCAACTGATGTGTCTTTTTTAAGTACTATTCCCATAATTTGCTTTTATTGTTCTATCATTCAAAAGTTGTAGAAGGCATGAGAGTGAATTTCTTTTAACCATTTCATTGTTTATTTCACAAGAAGGTAAAATACAGTGCCTGCCAATTATACTTTGAAAGTAAATAAGTTTTAGATAGGTTTCTTCAAAACAGGGCATCCGTGGGTACGTACAGCAACACACTAAAAGGATCACATAACCACGTAGGAAAAATTCATAACTAAGTAATGTCTTCAAAGGCATTTCTGAAGTTGGAATGGCATCAGGAATCTGCTTATTTACATAGGGAGCTGTGGAGATTGCAGCATGTTGGTACTGCCAACAGATAGGATGATTAGTGCTAAAAACAATATCATCATTTAGATAAGCCTTCTCCTTCTGATAGCTGCTATTGAACTTGACTTGAACTTAAATGTTCTCAGTTTGGGAACCACAGTTATAATTCCTAAAACAGCTCATTCAGCCTGCAAAGGCTGAAGGAGAATAAGATTTTCTTGATAACATTGTCACTTACATGAAATATTTCAAGTCCCTTGTCTTATATCTTCAGGTCCCCGGTTTCTTAAGTTAGCAAAGCGTGCACTGATGAGCTATGCATTCACTAAAAAAAAATAAAAAAATAAAAAATCAGGCTATTGTATTTCAGGCTAGGGCTGGATGTCACATAGTTTACACTCAGAGCATCGGTTTGCTTGCTGTGTTAATTTTGTTCAGCTCCCTTTACTGTCAGAAGGACATGCAGACTATGGTAGTGCCACACAGACAGACCAGGTTTTCAGACCGCATCCCCCATTACAATACCTTTGCCAGCAGCTCCCATGTGGAGATGCCACCCTCACCATAAGGAGACACAAGAGGAATGATCTGATTAAGACTAAAACAGTTGAAGACATGCTACTGTACAAGAAGAGCAAGATTTTTTAATTTTTTTTTTTTTTGCAGGAACTGTTTTCTGTGTTGTCTCAGAATAAAAGTTGATTTAAAAAGTGTGCTCTGAAGCACGCTTTTTAGGTAAAAGTTTGTGTTTTCCTTTGCAGGGACCCAGCAGCTGCCAGTGTAAGAGCTGTAAAAAGGTTTGCAAAGATTTAATGAGGGATTCTTCAACTTCCTCATTAAAAACCACAATGAGCTTTCAGGCCTTTATTTCCCTAATATTACAGGTTGTAGCACTAACATTTTGTTCAGTCAAGCCTAGCTAAAGGAAAATGCTTATGAGGTTTCCAAGGAGAGAAATAAACAAAATGGAAATGAATAGGGAACTTGGAACTTTTAAGTGTACGTAATTAAGAAAGAAAAAATACATCCTTCAGATAATTCTGGAAACTATTAGGAGATATTCATAATTCATAACCAGTTGTTTGGTTTTCTTTCAAGCAAGGGGGCAGCTTTACATCAAACACTGACTAGCTTTTCCATTAACTTAAATAAACAAAACAGTATGCTTCAAGTTAAATGAACATTTTTTTTCTCTCTCTCTTTTTTTTAATAACCAAGTGAATTAGAAATAAGAACAAGACATTTACTTTCAAATAGGAAATTAGTTTGCATGCTATTTCTTCATGTTAAAAATACTTTGGAACACTCACAAAAACAATGTTAAGCTGAATTTATGGAAATGTTCCATATCAGTTTTGAAGATGATATGCCAGATGTCGGGGAGAACTCTTTCATCTGCAATAATGGAATAGTTTAATCCACCCTTGTTGTTTTTGAGTATAGTCCAAGTGTATTGGTCATCATGGGTGGGTGATCCTCACTTAGGCAGGCATGAACCAAAAAGCACAAGTCGTTAGACCTCTAGCATAAAGTCACAAGAAAGCAACAGCAGGAAATATTCTACTGAAAGTAAAAATAAGCTATTACAACGTAAATCAAGAAGTTTACCGTTATGACAACTCACATTTTTAAGCACCCAGGCTTCCAGATACATTGCATTGAATTACTGGATTGTAACTTGAAAGCAAGTATGGCTCCATTTATGGCCCCAGCAGAAATGAAGCCAAAAATGCAAATTTTAAATTAATATAGAACAATCAAAAACATGGAATAGTTTTTCTTTTGATGAGCAAGAGGACTAACAGTTAACATTGTGGTCTTCTATTGGAAAAAAAAAAAGTACTCTTCTCTTTGAGAAAATTTAGATACAAAGACATTTATATTAATACCCATGTTCTTGTTTTAAAGTAGCATTACATTAGAAATACTATTGTTAAATATCTTTGGGGAATAGATTTTGCAGCATTGTATCAGACTAACATTGTTGTCATATTAGCCATACCACTTTTATTTGTAATAGTAATTTTAATTCCCATCTTACTTGAACAGTGTTTTATGTGTCACATTCATTTATTTCACTCTGGTTGTGATCCAATAATGAAGTATATCATTTTATTAGAGCACATCCCTGTGAGTTGTGTTGAATCATGGTGGGGGCCTGGAAAAGTACAGAGCACAACATAAAGAAAGTTGTACTAGAGCATTAGGCTTTTTAACTTGCCATACCATTTCCAGCATGGACAGCTACTGTGCAGAAGGAATAGGAGCAGAACACGTGTTTGGGCACTGTTTTGGGTTAAGCATCTTTACTTTGTCACCACTGAAATGCTGTCCTGAATCTAACAATTATAAGTTTGTCTTATGTTAAGACACAGGATAGAAAAAGCATGTTCAGTTGCATGTCATCTCAGTTTTCAAAGTAAAAAATAATAATAATAATAAAAAAAAAATCTCAGAATTAAAAGCCATTTACATTTTGTAGTGTGATTTACAGACTGCATGGCATACACTAGAAAAGGAAGGTAGCATCACAGATGGAGGCAAAGTGGAGGAGAAAGGAAGTAATGCATCAGTTCAAAGCTTCATTCATTTTTTTCCCCTTCTCAGCTGCCTGCCACTCCCAAACAAACATGTGGGAGATGTTCTAGTGCTGAAAGCTATGGCTCACTCCTTTATTTAGCTATTCTATGCGATAAGTCAATTCAGTTTGGACATACCAAAGACAATACATAATTGTGACAAAGTACTGCAGTCCAGACTTGATTATTACAGCTTGATCCCTTGTTAACTCTGTTGAGAACATAGAAGGATGCTTTTCCTGTACCTTCATATTCATGAAGTCACTGTGGTTGGGTAACTTTCCCAAATTCATGGCAGTTGCTAACATTTTTGCAGTCCAAATACAGAAATCACACAAGGAACCATAAGTTGCACTGCATTCAATTTTTTAATTTTTTTTTTCTACATTTTCTACATTAATACTTTGCAGTACTTCTATTTTATTGTGCCATGATGTCCAGGAGTATTAAAAGACAAATCTACAAGGAGCTTTGCTTTGGTGTACTCTCAAATTTGAGAGGGGAAATGTTTCGGGACTCCAAAAGAAATCGTGCTGTTTTTCATGAAAATCTCATTAATTTAAACCTTCTACCTCACATATTTGCTTAAATGTAGGTCTTGGCTCTTACCTGTATTTTTCCTGTGCAAACAAGTATTTGTGCAGGATACCTTTGCTCAACTGTGAAAACTTGTTACCAGGGCAATCAGTCCAATATACTTAACATGAAAGGGCCAAAGGAAAATTTAAAAGGGAAAGAAAAAAAACAGGAATAAAGAGGGAGTTTATGGGCTGCTACAGAGTTGTACAGAATTATAGACACTACCTCATGACACTACTGGATAGTGACTGCACTGTTAGAGTGCAGGTCTCTATATTAACAGGTTTTGCCACTCCAGAAGTGAGAAATTTCTCCAAATATTTAGTCTTTTGGTACCCACTGACCTGATGTTATGTAACAGATTTTCTGCTGGTATTTATCACCACAAAGTGCAGCCTCCCAACACCAATGAGTTAAAAGTTGTCTGGGCATCCAGCCCAGATGAATAACATCCCAAATGTTGAAGGAAGTAGCAAGGGAAATAGAAAAGCCTTTGACAGAAATTGTTGATAGCTTGCTAAGGCTGGGGAGGGAACCAGGGAATTTGGAGGTTGCTAATGTTCCTATGTGTAAGAAAGGATCAGGGAGGATCCAGGAAACGACAGAGCAGTGAGCTTGGCTTCAGTTGCAAGAACAATATAAGAAACATAAATAAGGGACAGAATACTTAATTTGGTAAAATAAAGTAAGCCCATACTCATGGAAGAATTATAGTGGTCTAATTTCTTCAAGTATTTTACCTTCAGCTGGTTATTTCTGAAAAATACTAAAATGAAACATCTTACAGACAGAAGGAAAGCTAATGAAGTGGATGGAAAATGAAAGGTTTTACAGAATCGTGAAGTTAAGTAAATTGCCCATGATACCTACAGTACAGTGCAGGTCATTGTATGTGATGTCAGACTCACTGGTGCCATTGCTTACATGGGATGCAACGTTGTCAGATCAGATGAGTCTATTAGAAAAATAGACCAAATTGTTTTCTAGTTTCACTTGCACTAAGAACTCAAAAAAATTAAACTGATTAACTAAAATATGTATGATTTACATTCAAAACAAATTAAGAACAGCTTCACTAGAGTCAATAACAAGTGCAATACTGACATCAGTGGAATCATTCTGGGTTTAGATTTGTATAAACTGTTCAGAAGCTGGTCCATTGGTGCTGCTCAGTGGGGACAGAAATAAGAATTTGAATCCTATAAGGTCACTTTACGAACCCTCTTTTTGATCTGGTGGAATATTCTGCTTACAAGATTGCTACAGACCAGAATGGTGAAAGCAAACATTTTGTGACTTGTTTGAACAGATGAGTATGTACACAAAAAAGGAGAGCATGAAGATGCTGTAGTAAATTGGAATATGTTGAGAGCCAGTGAGCAGCAAGAAGCTGAGGACTTCAGTCACAGTAAGACATATTTGAGTTAGTTAAGAAAACAGTTCTCCAGCTCTGGGCACAACATATAGGTATGAGCTAGAGGAGAAAAGGTTTAAATTGCTTAAATGAGATGAAGGATAGAAGTGGATTGCATTTTTTTTTTCTACAAAAGTTTGAAGCACTGGTGAAATGCATCTTGTGAATTTATGTACTCCTCATAATGATACGAAGAAAATTACAGAGATTAAGCTGTTGCATAAGTGAGCAAGCAGCATGAGTCAGGGGGTTTGGGAAAAATGAGTCACAGCATGAAGGGAACGGAGCCAGGTTTGTAGCTCAGAAAGAGAGACTAGGAAAGAATTTTATGGATGTAGATAAGAGGCTAACAGAACGGATTGCAGTAGAGAAGTAGAAAAGCTAAGTAGCTCTAAAATAGGGAACTGTACACTAGATTTAGAGAAAGCTATAGCTAAAAAGCAGGTCAGGCAAAATTTTTGTACACAACTGGTGGTTGAAATATAGAGCAGGCTGCCAAAGTCAGCAATGGAAGGACATAATTGTGTAAATCACTTCAAGAGGGAGTGCGGGTACATTTTTGGAAAATGAGGGAATCACTGGATATAGCTGCTAGTGAGGCTTGTGGAATTAAAACTATGAAATGAAAGTTGATTTATATTTTGAAGGAATACAGGAGTAAGCTTTGCTACCCTCCATGGTTCTCACATTATTTCTATAACACCCTACAAACTTTAAACAGTAGCTTGTGCAAGTCAGAGCATTATATTAACCTGCAGATAGTTATCCATATGAAAATCTTCCAAAATGGACTTTCTAGAATAGCCCTGCAAATTGCTGCAAAAGGCAGTATGTATATTAGGATGAGTCATTGGGGTCTGATGGCCACATTTACCATAGTACAGTTGAGGACTTCCATACACATTTTTGAAAAAGCACTGTGGCTTACATGTAATTTAATTAAGAGACCAGTGTCCTTAATTGGAATGATCCTCCCCTTACTTCTCTATTGACTCTGACTCAATTTAAAGTTTTTATATAGCAGTAATCATTGCTTGATTACTGCTATATAAAAACTTGATAGAGGACCATACCACCTAACCCATTTTGGGAATGGTAAGGTTTGAGTGAGTACAAGCCTGTGCAGGAAAAACAGAATACAAGATTTATATAATTAAAGACTGCTTAATGGTTCTGAATTCAAACTGTTCAGAGAACCTGAATTCTCTGGTTTGCAATCCCTCAAGTACTTGACTTTGAAACTGTCAAATTCTTTCAGTGTAGCATTCTGGATGTAACACCTGTAAATAGCATATGGAAATTTAAAGTACGCAATTCAAACACATTTTATGAATTTTGTTAGATAACTATTTAAGGTACAAATAAATCCCCTAATAGTTTTGGTTTTGAGTGGCCTATTGAAAGACTACGTAATTATCCCAGATCAGTTATTACAATGATCAAGACACTGAAGGTAACCCAGCTCTATTTTCAAGTAAGATCTATCTGCAAAAGGATTGTTAGAGACATCCAGGATATTTCAAAGGAAATTTTCCAAATACACAGGCTTTAACTGTCTAGAGAATAACTGTCTGGGAATAAAAATCTGAGCAACATCTTAGATCAGACTCTGAGATATAGTGAATTTAAGAATTAATCTATATTTCACAGGTTGCATCCATCAATAATCAAATACCATTTAGGTTGTTTACAATTTAATACAAGCTTACAGCTCTTGTTTATCTGTAGTGAACAGCACAACCTTTTAAAATGTTAGCTGAGATTAGAAAACACAAAGGAAAAAAGAAAGAATAATGTTAAAAGAGAAGATAGTTTTCGTTACTGGTTACCAATGTAATTTCAATTGCCCACCTGGGTGAACAAATGTACATGTAACATCTAGAAATGAAATTTAAACAAAGTTGATGAGGAATGAGTTGAGGGTATTTTCAGGTGTATCTTACAAGATACTTGCTTGATGTAGAAGCTTCAGCTATGGCATCAGTTACTGAAACATTTGTGGAAACAAACTTTATCATGATGACGCTAAATTTGGAAAAGAGGATGCAGAAGAAAGATGCTCAAGAATGAGCTTGTAAAAGCCCAATATTTTCTTTCTAGATCTGTTTCTTATACTGCACTCATCACTGTGGTATCTTGAGTGCTTTCCAGTAGTGCATTAAGCAACATGACAAACATCTGTCACATGTTTGTTCTCTCACCCTCTCCCCAGGGAGACAAGTGTGTGCAGTGGAGTGTCTTGTTTTAATTTTTTTAATTATTATAAATACACATGCACATAACACGTATTATTAAACATTTGTGCTAGAGAGGAAAGGTCAAACACATTTATCTTGCTCTTAGGATTAAAGCTAGTGAGCTCTGTGATGTTCCTCTAGGAGTTTCTGTCACACCCTTGCCCCAGATTGCTGTGTCTTCACAGATACCAAATCAGTGTGCCCACGGGTGTCTGCAGTGGGCAGAAACCAAAAGTCTGGGTTCCCAATACCTTCACTGACTGATCACATTGAAGTCCAGGAATTCTGTCGAGAAAGATCAAATGAAATGAGATGGTAGAATTTAAGGAAAATCATGTGCTTTGTATAACCGCCATCACATTCCTGTATTATTGCATTTGATACAGACTAGAAGCAGGAATTGATGCAGCTTCCAGATCACTGTCATAGAATCAGAAGGCACTATCAGAGGGCACTGTGCAAGTTATGATAAACAAGCTAGGAATCTAATGGATTGGAAAAGTCTGATTTAAACTGGAAAACGAAGTTCTTAGAATAATGGAATGAAGACCTGGGAGTTACTGATTTCCATACAGAGCAGAAAACAATCTGGAAACTTCAGATCAGTCAGATCCTGAACAATTGCAGATAGAGAGTCTACCAATTCAAGAACCATGAACACCTAAGTGGGAATCCCAGATCCATATTCTCACCACCAGTATAAGGTTATGCTATTTCATATGGGGAGAGAAGCGGGTGTGTATTCATAGATAACTCTACCTCTGTCACCTCAGAGAAAAATGGAGCTCATATGCCTCATCCCAAGGAGACCACCAACATTGATGTTGCTTCCTTCCTATGACTTTTACTCCTCTATTGCTCCACCAACTCTTAGGACAGAAAAAAAAACAAACCAAAAAAAACCCAAACAAAAAAACAACTTTCTCTAATGGAGGATGATTCAGGTCACATCGAGTGCCAAGAAGCTGAAGACTTCTCTTTAGGCCTCAGTCAAAGGCATAGATGCAAAGATCAGTGCAGCAACATCACATTTCAAAATCCACCAGTGCTTCTTTCCATACTCCACAAGGGCTGGGCTGCTTCTGGTATCACACCAATGCAATTCACGTTTGGAACTGCTTTCAGCACTGAAATCTTCCACTCACTTCCTCACCCTTGTATCACTCACAACAGTAGATGAATCTGTAATTGTTGCAATATTTGAGATTTCAAAACTGAATGTTCCAGCACTGAAACCTTTCTAGTTGCCCATTGTTCTCCTCTCACAATATTCTCCTTGAAGCACTTAAGAAACATGATCATCAGGCCATCAGCCTTCCTCTTACATTACTGATTTCTTTGCACAGATGGCAAGCATGGCAACCTACTGCCCTTCCCCAGTGAAGGCTAGAGGCTGCTCTCCTGTCCATCTTCACTTCCCACCTTAAGCAATTCAGTAAGAGTCAACCAAAAAAAAAAAAAAAGATTGGCATTTTCAAAGAACTCCCATCAATACTTCATTCCAGGTATCTGTTTCCCAAGCTTGCTTAGGGACTCATATCTCAACAAAAGCCATCTAGCTAAGACAGTTAAAGTAGCAAAAAGTACCATGATGATGCAGAGTAACACCACTGATAAAGCTCTTCTGAAGTCCACCACGAGTATGCCACATACTGATACGCATTTTCATGGCATATAGAAGACAGACAGGACATACAGTCACAGCTAATATGCAACCCAGTTCAGGATCCTAACTTGAGTAAGAAGCTTAGGAACACTCTAAAGTATTCCTTGAAAGGAGTCTCAAGAAAAGGTTGTTCATATAACGTAGATCTTTTTGGCCAGAACATTGAACCCTCCAAGAGTTTCCAAATGAGGAGGCAGCAAGCAGTCAAACACTACTTTTGAATAATTGTTTTTCTTTCAAACTGAACTTACCATTGGGAAAAAAAATCAAAGACCCTGAGTGCAAAAGTCAATCTAGTTTGCTTCATTTTAGCTGGAGTAGCTTATTATTCCAGAGAAATTAAGCTAAATGGAAATCAAGCCATGGATGCAAATGGCAACATAAGGACTTAATGCATTTTAACTACTTCAGCTTAAAAGGTAACTCATGTTAAGTTTACTAATATGTGAAGTTCTTAATGATCAAATAAACTTTTTTAGTTCCAGCACTGGAACACTCTGCAACAAAAAGGATTTGAACTGTATGAGTATTACAGTCATTTTATTTTTGACTTTTGTAGAAGCTAGGAGTACATGCAAAGCCCAGTGAAGTCCCTGCAAATACTTGCATTGAACGCCACTGTGCTTTGGCTCAAGCCTTTAACGATGTGTCTGGTTGGTATGAGGCAGCCAGCTACAGTCCCTGAAAGTCTTTACACCTGAGAATGTGCTTTTCAGCTGTCAGTACAGAACAATGCAGTCAGCAAGTCCTGCATCAACACAGGGGCTTTAGGACTGATATTATGCAGAAATGCAAAGAGCAGGCTAACATAAAAGGACTTTATTTCTCCTGTCAGATAAAGAGAAGATATATGCAAAATATTTGGACATTTGGGGAAAGGGCAAACATTGAGAATTAATTCAAACTGTCGATGGTTTATTTTTTATTTAATCTTGTGGTCAAAATTGTTTTCACTTGCTATGAGAAAGAATCCATCATTTTTTCCAAAGCACCACCCAGAATCTGCCACTGGTAATGTTCTAACGTCCCCAGTGCCTATACAAATAGAGAGGTCAGCTGAGATTTGTAAACTAGAGATCATAAGTTTTAAGGAATTTGTTTATTCAGCCTAGAGTCTCCAAATTGTGTACAATGCCAAAATTAAAGCCCTTTCACTGTACCGTGTCAGGTTACAATAAAAAGCTCTCCAACATTTTGGATGTTCAGATGAGAAAGCAAATTGTAATTCCATTTTAAGCAACCTATTTGTCAGCACATGCAGTTTAATTACAATTAAGTACCTCCAGCATTTACAATGAATAGGCAAAATCAAAATGTTGTTTTTATACTTGTATAAACCTGCATTTAGTGTGAACTAAAAGCTGCCTGAATTACACTGAAAAGTATCGGTCTAGTATTAGCAGTTTTAGCTGTACTGTTTAAATACAAACATACGTAAACTGTTTCCAAAGACTTTAACAGATTGACTGAATTAGGGGAATTTTCGTGGGAATGGCAAGAGGGAGATCTCTTCCTGATGAGAAGGCCACCACATACCAAGTTCCAAGTCCCTGTCCAAAGTGTGGAGCACGGGAACCGTGCAAAAGAGATCACCAGAGTCTTTTTAGTATTAGCAAAACAACGTATTTCTAACTCATCTCATTCTTGAGAAAGGGCTGAACTATATTTGCCGAAGTTTTCCCAGAGTAATTCAGCATACAGCAACCAGCACTGGAAAAACAAAACAAAAGTCAAATGACTGAAATATGATCAAGTTGCAAGAAGTTTACAAAAAGTTTTGTAGTGATAAGTATATTAATGGTATCAGGCAAATAAAAGTATCTGATTGTTTAAAATAACATATCTGAAAATATTTCCAAGTGCAGTATATCAGAATTAAAAGCTATTAGAAATCTGGTAACATTTTATGTCCTGCAAATGGAATTAGTGTTGAGAGGACATCTTTGGAGTATATTTGAACTTTTCTGCCTTCACTTATCAGTAGCTTGAAAATGGCTAAAGCCATTTCAACAGGCTAAATATTTTAAGTAAACTTTGTGACTAACATTGCATTTGCTTTTTTTATACAGATATAGATGAATGTGCAACGGGAATCCATAATTGTAGAGCTGACCAAGTATGTGTCAATTTAAGAGGGTCCTTCAGCTGCCAGTGTCCTCCAGGCTATCAGAAACGAGGGGACCAATGCGTTGGTAAGTTTTGCTCTAGACTAAATTATTTTCTTTCATTATCTGCAGTTACAAACTTCATATTGATTATAAAGTGTATGTGTACTATAAAATAGCATATGACTTTGAAATGCAATGGAATAATCACTTTATCACAATAATTAATCACTAAGACATGGAACTAGAAACTATTTTCAGTGTAATCAACACTTGGAGTTGAACTTCACAAGATTAATTTTCCTAATAGTTACCATTGTGTTTATTGTTTGTATTGGGGTATTGCCTGATGTCCCAGATATAAGTCTACTATAGCAGCAAACTAAAGCATGTCTTTCCAGTGACCACGGTGAGACCTGACTCAAGATCTGTAGGACAAAGCAGTCCCTTCACACAAACCTAATCCCTGTTCTGCAGAGCTCCCTTGCACAGCCTGTTTTAGTACTCAATTTTATGAGTATAAATGAAAGACACGGAAAGTCTGAACGCAGGTATACAATATTTGCAACTTATAAACCACTACACTTTATTCTTTGTGCCAAAATAAACTATTGGTACCCTTGGGACCCACACAAGTATAGTATTCAATTAAATCCAAGTGGAGTGTAAACACTGCATCTTTCCTATTCCATCCTCATTTGGGGACTTTATGCAAAAGTACCATTACTCTGTTCCTGCAGTCCTCCTTCAGCCTTTATTTAACACCTCTTTAATCGTTACTTCAGTTGATTAATTGCTTTTATAGGCACTCCAGCCTCAAGCCTGAGGTTTGTCAGAGATAATAAAAACAACAATAAAATAAGAGAATCAAATATAAGAGGTGGTCTTGAATAAGACACAAGACTGGTTTTATGCAGCCTAGGACAAAAGCATTTGGTTTTTGTGGGTTGGGTTTTTTTTTTGTCCTCAGCAGAACAGGAACAACAGAACTTCATGTTTTCCTCTTTTTCTTTGTGTTAGGGATCCTGCATTTGAAAGTGTTCAAGTTTTTTATTTTTAATCTCTTTCAAAAAAATCCTTGCAAAGGCAATAGGTAGTCACTGCCTAAGCCAAGCTGCAGGAAGGAAACTGGGGAAAGTTCAGTACACATCTAGACTAACTTAGATTTTTGGGCATGGCTCTTTCTTTAGGGTTCTGAGCCAAGGGCTGTAGAAATCAACCCCAAAATCCTTCTCTCTTTCCCAAAAGATGCAGATCAGGCCCTGAACTGACAAATTGATATAAACACAGATGTATCTGATTTTTCTCAGTTCCCTGTGCAAGAGTAGGATGAGTGGTTTGGAATGTAGGTAGAGGAATAGTTTTGACAGGTCATTGATTTTTATTTTTTTTCCCCCTTAAATATCTGGGGTTTATCTCGATTTTTTTAGAGCAGGTAAAGTGTATTACTGCTATGCAATAGCACTTTCAATGTCAAGACCTATAGTATGACCTGAAAGTCTCACAGGACACATAATACAGCACTCAAAAGAAAAGCAGCAGAATGATACACCCTTATATCTACATGTGAATAAATTTATGCTTCTAAATATATACATGAAGATGTCTGGAAAGTGAAATTTCCCTTCTCCTATTTAGGTCAAAACCCAGAATAACACCTGTGTTACATATTACATACTGACCTAAATTATAAGTACATCCCTACACTTAGTACTGTCAGCATTTCAGAATAAAGCCTGTCTTTAGAGATTTAATAACAACTTAGCCAGAAAATGTTCTTGAGGCCAGATCTTGATAGAGGTTCTCCATATGGGAGGAAATGTTTCTCAAATTTGAAAGAAAATTTTCCAGACTATTTTGGCCTCAAGGTAGAGGGAGAAAAGGACTCATTTCTAAAAATTGATTTATTTTAATCTAAATTCACTAATCATTTTTGTCTTTTTATTTTTTTTATTTTAATTTGCTTGTCCACATATTGAAAAATTAGTCTTTTCTGAAAAACAGGACTGCAGATAGCATGAATTGTTTTCCAGCATTACTTCAAACAGAAGATTTGGCTGAATTGATTAGATAATGCTTAGCCTTTAGATCTGCATGGACCTGATGTGCTTAATCCCACAAGGAAAACTCTCACTGAATTAGAGTCAGATTCTGGAAGCATTTATGTTTGTAAATGAAGTGTCTAAAGAGCAAAGCATTGCTCCTGTGTCTATATTGTACTCTCAGATCTTTGTAAGATCTTAGTCCTGAAAAAGTCAAGGATGGAAGAGATCTACAGTGCCCTCCTAAGTTATTCTTTTTCTACTTCCAAATTTCTCTGCAACAGAAGAGATACAGAGACAATCACTACTGTACGGATAGCCAGGAATTTTCCAGCATAATCCTTTTTCATTCAGAACCATCCAAAACACTCCACTGCTAAGTTTAACCCCAAACAGTGACTGCAAGTTTGGCAAAGAAAGGGTTAACTTCTACAGATTTTTTTTTTTCACTTGCTATTAAAACAAACACTTTCCTCATTATAAAAAAAAAAGTCTTGGCCTCTTTTTAAACACATCTATGGTGGAAACAGCTGGAGGTAGGAAACTCAAGATCTGGCATGGATATGGGAAGTGCCTTTCTTTGTTCCAGTGAAAACTGGTCTTATTTGTCTGAGCATTGAGCCTTTGAAATCTCACATTGTGTACATGTACAGAACACAGCATGGATTTCTTCACCAAGCTCAAGCAGGTTACAACTAAAAACGGCTGCTGCACATACATGCACGATCAGCATTGTGGCATAATTAAAAAAAATATATATATTAAGACAAAACCAGAGGCAGTATCTCCTCCAGAGTGCAAGGAAACTTAAAATGCAGAAAGGTAAAAGAATGGGCTGTTGCACATTTTATATGGTTCGCAGGTGAAAACCCTGCTCCAGTGCACATTAGGAATGCTGAGACTTGGAAAGGCAGCCTTCTCCACCTCAAAACCAGGGCTAATCTTCAAGGAGAGTCTGTGGAAAGTTAATACTGCCTGAGATAGCACCAACTTCAGCCAATCTGATCATCTTTCTTGGCACAGAAAGCAGAGCCAGAAGGTGCTAGTGCTGCTGTATGGAAAGGTATGCAGGAGAGGCAGGGAGGGGAATGGGAGCGATGGCTGCCTCTTAGGGGAGCAAGCCAGTTTCTGGGGGATCCCTGTGGAAGCACAACCACCTGTTTCCTTTTCAGGCTCATTAATCTTCTATCCTCACTATTCCCCTGCACTGAAACTCTGGACTCTTCCTAATGGAGCTGAAAAGATTTAGTATATGCTAAGAGTGCTGTGTGGAAAAATAAAAGCTACAAGTGACATTGACTGCATTAGCTGGCATTATGTCTGATCATGAGAAATCTTGGTTGAAATGCAGAACAAAACATTCTGGGTTTTACCTATAGAAAATAAACAAGACTAAGCAGTACTGTGGGACTGAATGAAAAATAAAGTTGGAATGGGTATGGATCTCAGCAGCTGGAAGACAATCAGCATAAAACAGATTTTTACAAAAGTTACTTAAAGAAAAAGTAGAAGAACATTCCCATTAGCATCCATAGAAGCAGCACTGAGCTCACATAAGCTTTTTTCCCTGCTTTTACTAAAGTGGAATTAACTTTACAGTTTCTTTGGACACCAGACAGCAACAGTGAACTGCTGTGATTCCATTTGAACTAATTTTTCTTTTTTTGACAACACAGACATCGATGAATGCACTCTGCCTCCGTATTGCCACCATCGATGCGTGAACACTCCTGGCTCCTATTATTGCCAGTGCAATGCTGGTTTCCAGTTAGCATCCAACAATCACACCTGTGTAGGTAAGAACTTCTCTGCATGTGCTTACACATGAGCTCACTCAGTATACAGACAAATACTGACACATGACTTGCACTGAAATTTAAGTATCTTTGTCCCAACTTAAAGGAAATAAATGCCAACCGGTAAGACATACCAGTTGCTGGTTGGATGAGGCTTTGAGCAACCTGGTCTAGTGGAAAGTGTCCCTGCTCATGGCAGGGGTGTTGGAACTGGATGATCTTTAAGGTCCCTTCCAACCCAAACCATTCTATGATTCTATGCTGTACTGAGAGGCTCTCCTGCAATTGATCCAAGTACAGGAAGGTTAGAGAGAAACTTGGAGCCTTATTGAAAACCTCTTATTTTGTTGGCACAGCAAGTTTCTGAGGAGCATCTAGTTTGGAACTGGAACCCTGAAGGATTATATTGATTATTTAATCTAAGATTTAATTATGCTTTCCATTCTGGTGGATCGTTTTGCGTTATCATTGGCTTTCATGATATTATTCCCGGCTCATGCAACACAAAGGCTGGAACTGGAAACCAAGGGAAGCAATACTATACCTCTGTTCTAGAAGAATTAGAGTAATAGTAAAAAGGTAACTATGGCTGCTGAGGTGCAGAGACAATAGCCATTAAAAAAAAAAAATCAAGAGATTGTTGATAGACATGGTCAGAAGTTCTTTATGACTATAATTTTTATAGATTTATATATAAGGATATGTATATAAATATATTATATAAATATTTTTTTATATCTAGAAAAATCAGTCTGGGTTTTCCAGCTTCTACCGTTACTTCCAAGCATTGTCATATCTTACCAAGTATCCTGGCACACTGCATAGCACTGAAGTGAGAGAGGAGTGTTTTTCCACCAAATGATTTCCACCAAAAAATTGCACATGAACACAAAATAACCATGGGACAAGTTGCTATTTATTTGCCCCTTTCCATGGCTCAAATGCAAGGTGTATTCTTTCACTTAATTCACAAATCCATGGCAACTCTAAGTTCACCTACAAGAAAGCTGGGGAGGGACTTTTTACAAGGGCAGGTAGTGACAGAACAAGGGGTAATGGCTTGACACTTGAAGAGGGGAGGTTTAGATTTGATATTAGGAAAAAATTCTTTCCTGTGAGGGTGGTCAGACACTGGCCCAGGTTGCCCAGAGAAGCTGTGGCTGTCCCCTCCCTCCCTAGAAGCGTTCAAGGCCAGGTTGGATGAGGCTTTGGGTCTAGTGGAAGGTGTCCCTGCTGATGGCAGGGGGGTCGGAACTGGATGAGCTTTAAGGTCCCTTCCAACCCAAACCATTCTGTGATTCTATGATTCACCAAAGCATCCCTTCTCTGACTTACTGGCTTCCCAGTCTAGTATGGCATACTCCCACCAGGAAAGGTGAAATAAATCTTAAGAAAATTTGTAAATGAATGGTTGCTGCATAAAGACAGACTTTCACATCTGCAACAGTCACCTGGCAGAAGTGATAGGTGACAGCTGTACTGATCACATTTGTGTTACAACTTCTGCATATACTGAAAGTGGGTTAATATTTCTTGGAGAGAAAACGAACAGAACTGTGGCTTGGGTTAGCTTATTTATTCCTTCTGGTAGTATTGTTATGATGTACATTATTTGCACTGTTGCCAGAAATTAACTAAAAAGAGGAAGAAAAAACTTTGTAATCAATTTTGCCTTATTACCATTCATTTTCAGGACTAGGAGGTTCATCACACAGAAAATTAATGTCCTCCTCGCTGGTTTAGTTTTTATGAATGCCTGCTCTTAGTCATCTGTGTCAGTTTTTAGTTGTATCTGTAAATGACTGATTGTTGCTGACATTTATAAGCATTTGCAAAAGCCATGAACTCAAGATTTTTTATTTTTTTTTCAAAATGCAGCTCTCTACTAATGGCTATATCTGATAATTGCAAATATGAATGGAAAATATGTAGGGGAAAAATACAAGGAAAAATACACTAAAAATCTACAGAGTGAATGACAGGAACAGCAGTTAGTCAACAGCCTGTGAAAAACAAGGGTTATAGATTCCAGAGGTGATTACGGTTATATAAACTTCCCATTAAAAATTGCTTTTCTTCTCATACCACAGGATTCTCACATATGCTCTTAGGATGGGCACATCACAGAAAAAATCTAGCACAGAAAAATATCTTCCCCCAATGCAGTCTAGGCCTTAAAGTGTCCCAAAACTCAACTGGCCTCAAAGGCTCATGTTATAATTGTAATGGAATTTAAAAGAACAATTTTTAAGAGTAATAAATAGCTCATATAAATCTTAACCACTGCATGATGAGAGGTCTTATCAGTATGTGTTCCTTATATCAGTTATTTATAGAGACTTGGCATTTTGTACCTGAAGAAAAAAAAGATGCTGGAATGTGGACTTTAACAGCCACACTAAACATTTTTGGAAGAATTCATCAGACATTAGAATAACCCTCATTCCTGGAAAAATACTCTTTTTCTACATGGAATGTAAAGCATAGATCTGACATCATTCCAGTGACTGCAGATCTATATTGATATAGTCAGCTGAGCTTCTGCTTAGCAATAGACCCAGACTAAGGTCTAATCCACTTAATCAGCCTAATTACCAGCCACACAAGATAAAGATCTGTAATTTTTCCTTTCAGACATAAACGAATGTGATGCCAATAACCCATGTGCACAACAGTGTTACAATATACTGGGTTCTTTCATCTGTCAGTGTAATCCAGGATTTGAGTTAAGCAGTGACAGAATCAACTGCGAAGGTAAGCAATTTTTTTGTCTTGGAAGAGCGATTTTTTTTTTAATTAATTTCCCAGAAGTCTTTCTTTGAACTAAGGGATATAATTCAAGTGGAGCTGCACTGTGGGTGCAGTTTGTAGCCAAAACCCTCAAGACATTTATTTTTTTTATGTTGAAAAGTGGTTGCTAATACACACCTTAGTAGCTACAGCTGCATTCAGGTACATCTAGATACTGATATCTCTCTTCAATATTAAGTGCAAAACAGGACAGACATTACTACGTTTCAGACCACAGCTGGGAAGAATAAAGCTTCTGAATACTTATTTCAAACTCACTTTAATTGTGTGTGGTCTAATGCTGATGACCATTAAATGAATCGGAAAGGAATGCAAACCAAAAACAAGTGAAATTTTGTGCATTATTAGGCTCCTCTGAAAAGAAAACCTCAAATTTTTGATTTTAAGGAAGCAACAATTGTGCTTTTGAGGTGCTTTCAAGCCTGTGTATACAAACAGCATGTCTCCTGATGATTATATAATCAACACTTTATTTCCTCTGCCAGAGTCTCCACAGGGGTCCTCTAATCTCCTTTTGGACACATGATGATCTCACCCTTAAAGCCCATATCCTTTCTCCCAGTTTTTGAGCCAAAGAGGTCTTTTTGGTTTACCACTACCCTCCTAAACAAGCCAGCAGAGCTATTACAGATGCTCCCTCTCCAAGTTTCTTAAGCTAATCCTACTTGCAAGTGAACAGAACAGGGAGCAGCAAGCATCCAGCCTCCAAGGACATCCCTGGCAGAATCAAGAACTGGGCTCAAGCCCCAGAGGTAGCAGGAGGGAGCAATGCTGTTCTCCAAGCCATGCCTTAGTTTTGATAGGTTTAATTTAATTTCTTGTTAATGGTATATACTGATAAATTGTGTTTCAGGGTACGCTACTTTAGCAAGGGACTGATGGTTACAAAAGGATAAAATAGCAAAAGAGACTAGCATACACTGAACATTATTTGAAGACAAAAAATAGGCCTTACCCTCCTTCCCAAAGAGCTGCTCCATTAGGGGAGGGCACAAATACAAAGGCAGTAGTTTTGCCTTACTAACCAATCTCACATCTCTGGTTTTTGTGAGAGTAATCACATTTTGGAATACTAAAAGTATAAAGTTTCAAGAGTTATTTTCTCAAACCTGTTCTGAAGTCTGATTTAGCTTTAGTTTCCTCAAATCCAAAATTCTCATTTTGGAAGATTGACAAATCTAGTAGTAGAAGAACTAGCTCTTCTTTTTGCAACTTTGAGGCATTAAGCAGTACATTTCAGTTCAACAACTTACTATTTTTAGACAGAATTATTTTTTTTTCCTGTTAGAACCAGAATTTAGCTTTTATATTTAGTTCTATAACACGATAGATGTTAAAAACCAATAACTTTAAGCTCTTTTTCTCTCTGCAGACACTGATGAATGCAGGACCTCAAGTTATATGTGTCAGTATCAGTGTGTCAATGAACCAGGAAAGTTCTCATGTGTCTGCCCTGAAGGATACCAGGTAGTAGGAGGCAGAACATGTCAAGGTAAGTGCCCTCATCTTTGCAGTCTCAATACTGCATTATTAACACCACCATTTCAGGCAAGACTAAGAATGCTTGCTATCTAAGTGTTTGTATTTCATGACAGGATTACCATTATGCCAGCAAAAAATGTTGATAAAGCATTTGATGATTAACTGCATATTTATATTAATTCATATTTGAATCCTTCAGCTCAAGCTCCAAGTCCTTCAGATTCCAGGGACAAAATTTCAGTTTTCACAACCCTCAGGTAAAACTTGTCCTAGATGTCTAGGTAGCAAGTCGAAGTTTCAGAGATAAGCACCTCTGAAAAAAAAAAAAAATCAGGCCATTTTTTGCAGATGCTACACATGGCTTTCTATCATGTTTCATTTTATAGAGGTTTCTAAATCCAGCCACAGTATAAATGAAAGTTATGTTTCTTCTGATAACAGAAGGAAAAAAACCGCAAGACTTGGACAGCTTAGATAATCTGTGTTTAGAAAATAAATGTTCTGGTCAGGTGCCACCAAATGCCAGAGTTCTAAAGTTTGTAGTTTTTTTCCTCACTAGTGCAAAATGTCTCCACATTTTATTAGAGAATCTTGCAGAACATCATCTTAAGTGCAAGAACCATTGTTTATGTAATCAAGAAAAC
The DNA here is from genome assembly GCF_000700745.2 of Antrostomus carolinensis. NCBI lineage: Eukaryota > Metazoa > Chordata > Aves > Caprimulgiformes > Caprimulgidae > Antrostomus > Antrostomus carolinensis. The sequence goes on from NW_010308583.1 coordinate 45,094, forward strand.
GATTTAACAGTCATTATTCTTAGAAATATGTAGGTGTGCAAATTATTGGCAGAAGGGCTGAGGAAATAACTCAATTTTTTTTACTAATATTTTTTATAAAATTCAGATTTATTTCTTTCCCTTCTTAAGAACAGAAGCTAATACTGAACATTGCAGGGTAGTTAGTTTGATGATCTAAAAATCTGTTTGTGCCTTCTGAAAGATTACATTTGAACAAACCCTTTCTGTAACTGTGTTAATTTGAGGAGATCATCTCCTGTGTTAACTTGAGGAGACCATCTAGGTAGACAGTAGCGGGGCTCTGGCACTGTCAGGATAACAGAGCATTAATACAGCACAAATCTGACAGTCCACACCTCCATTCAGGGTTATTTTCCCAGGAAAAAATTGGAGCTCTACTTTGCACAATTAACAAGTTTTCATTATTCATTTCAAAGCTATTTTAGTTAAAATGTAGCCATTAACTAAGCATTTTAGTTAGACCATGTGACTGAGGTAATTAAAAATGAGAACCTGCAAAAGGCAGGAAATAACAGTTCTTCCTCAAACCTTTTTCTTCTGTCTACAAGATATCTTCTGGAATAAAATCATTCTTTGCTAATTAGAAACTTCATGGTATTTCTACAGTTGCATTATGTATGATTAATATGTTTCTTTAGTCAACTAAAAAAAAATCTTCAGACTTAATTAACACTCAATAAAATTTATTCTATTTCAGCATAGAGAAATCCTTTATAGCCAGGCCCCAGAAAAGCAGGTAAAGAATACAGAAACCTGTTGGGTTTCAACAGACAAGCAGGTGGTGGTTTTTTGGTTGTTGTTGTTTTGAGGGCATTGTGTTTGTTTTGTAGCAAACTCATTTCCATCTGCTTTGACACAGTCCTTTTTCCTTCCACGTAGATATAAATGAGTGTGAGACTACCAATGAATGCAGAGAGGATGAAATTTGCTGGAATTACCACGGAGGATTTCGTTGCTACCCAAGAAATCCTTGTCAAGAGCCCTATGTCCTTACATCTGAGAAGTAAGAGAAAAATTAGGGTTTGGGTTTTTTTAGGATCATCCTCAACAGTCTACATGATCAAATACAAGAGAAAGCAAATACCATTTGTTTGAAGCTATCACAGTTTCATCCATTTTTGTTTTTCAGCCGCTGCGTCTGCCCTGTTTCAAATGCCATTTGCCGAGAGCTGCCTTACTCTGTCGTGTACAAATACATGAGCATCCGCTCGGACAGAACAGTGCCCTCCGATATCTTCCAGATTCAGGCAACCACTATTTACCCCAATACTATTAATACATTCCGGATCAAGTCTGGAAACGAAAATGGAGAATTTTACCTGAGAGTGAGTATTGATGGGAGCTGGACCCTTAGCAGGGTATAAAGATCACTAGTGTGACCAGCGTGTCACAGTGCCTTGCCATTTTAACAAATCCATCAAGTGTTCCCATAAAAGCATCACAGAATCCCAAAATTTATCAGCTTAATACTTCCTCATTAATTGTGCTTGGTTTCCAAGTTTTAGAAAGCCTTTTACTTCTCTACCTGAAAACTGTAAAACGAATCAAACTATTTCTTTCAAATGAATACAACACTAGTAGCAATCATGAATACTTTAGCAATCCTGTGACATCCACAGAATCATAGAATGTTGAGAGTTGGAAGGGACCCACAAGGATCATCGAATCCGACTCCTGTCCCTGCACAGGACAATCCCAAGATTCAGCCTATGTGTCTGAGGGCATTGCCCAAATGCTTCTTGAATATTGTCAGGCTTGGTGCCATGAGCACCTCCCTGGGGAGCCTGTTCCAGTGCTCCACCACCCTCTGGGTTAAGAACCTTTTCCTCATGTCCAACCTAAACCTTCCCTGGAACATCTTCCTGCCATTTCCTCTGGTCCCATCATTGGTCGCCAGGGAGAAGAGGTCAGCACCTGCCCCTCCTCTTCCCCTTGTGAAGAAGTTACAGACTGCAATGAGATCTCCTCTCAGTCTTCTCTTCTCCAGGCTGAACAAACCCAAGCGACTTCAGCCTCTCCTCTGAACCCTTCACCAGTTTAGTGCCCCTCCTATGGACACTCTCTAGTAGCTTTCTATCCTTTTTATCCTGTGGCACCCAAAACTGCACCCAGTACTCGAGGTGAGGCCACACCAGTGAAGAGCAGAGCAGGACAATCACCTCTCTCACCCGGCTCACAGTGCAGTGCTGGATGCACCCCAGGACATGGTTGTCCCTCTCGGCAGCCAGGACACACTGTTGGCTCATGTTCAACTTGCCATGGACCAGAACCCCCAGGTTCTGGAGGGCTCTCTGCAGGGCTGCTCCCTAGTCTGTGTGTGTGTCCAGGGTTGCTGCGTCCCATGTGCAAAATCCAGCACTTGGCCTTATTCAAATTCATACAGTTGGTGATTGCCCAGCTCTCTAATTTATCTAGATCTCTCTGCAGGGCCTCTCTGCCCTCAAGAGTGTCCACAGCTCCTCCCAATTTGGTGTCATCTGCAAACTTAGTTAGCAGTCCTTCAAGTCCTGTATCCAAGTCATTGATGAAGACATTAAAGAGCATCAGCCCCAGGATGGATCCCTGCAGGACCCGTGAGATACCTGTATGCTTTTCACTCTCTGTACCAACACTCCATACATATGTATTTAGGAGAGGATTATAGAAAGATTCCTTGTACAATTACTTTTATTAAATTTCTCATTTTGGTGAAAAAGTAAAGAATAATAGCTTGGGATGGGGCATTGATTTCTCAAGTGCTAAGTGCAGGCCAACTTGCAAAGGTTTTGTGTTGAAACATACTTAAACCTTTATTTTCCCAAAGGGCTGCAACTATTTCAGAAAACCACAAAGGTTCAAATGACTTACAATAGCAGTATTTCCTGTTGGTATAATGCATTCAAGTACATACACATGAATGGAAGTGTCTATAACATCTGCTTTTTAAGATTTTTTTGGAAGAAATCTGATTTTCTTGGACGCTTGTAATATTTACAAATTCCTGGGAAATCCTTTTTGCTTCATATGTGGCTTTACACTCAGTAAAACAGAATCAGCATAAAAATTTAAATCATAAATATATTAATTGGAAGGTTTTGGGGTTTTTTTTCCAAATATGAAGATTAGGAGATTTTGATAATACATCCAAAAAGTGTACCAAGATTTGGCATTGCCTATTTATACCATGTTTCTCCTGAGATGGGAACAGGGAACTACTCGTCTGTATCTCACTTTTTCTGACATAACCTATAATCTAATGGTTTTCCCTGAATTTATGACACATCAAAACTCCATTCCTACCCCCAAAATACAGTTATTTGCTTAAAAAAAAAAAAAAAAAAGAACAATATCACTCCAGCTCTAGTTTGGGTTAGACCCCAATCTAGCCTTCGGGCTGACTTCCTTTAGACTAACAATTCCAAACGCCTGTTGCCACCTAACAAGGAACCACAGGCTTTAAATAAGGAAGCATGTGTTTATTCCTGCCCAGGAACTGCAATAAACAAAGGCTGGCTTAGAAGTTATTCTGACTGTTTTAGTACAAGTCTGAGCTGGGTCTGAGATACAGCAGATGGACTGGATTCATCTGTATACCCTACTCATGTGACATGGTGAGAAAAAATTTGTAGTAGGTGAAGGGAGAGATGGAATTTAGCCTTTTATTATCATCTGTAAATTACAAAGCTGTTTAACAAACTAGCAGCACGCCATGGACAAGGCCTGTCAATGTTCCCCAGTGGCACAACCCCAGACTGGGAAAAGACCTTCAGATCAGTACAAGATGGGGATGGCAACAGGCACACAAGTTGCAAAAATTCCCAGTGGTTACAAGGGGAACACAACTTCTTTTGGAGCATGAGCCATGAGGTAGACTTAGAGTTTCCCTCCACTGAACAAGCTACATCACTGTTAAAGACCTTACATCTCTTGTTTTACTTATTCTCCATATATTTTAAAAGCTGATAGATGGGGATAAAAACAAAGACCATCCTGGGATAGATTACCACTTTTCACATCCTTCAGAAGAGTCAGCATAACCAGGAACAGATTTTGCAGTGCAGTTTATTCCTCTGAGCCCTCGTCAGGTAAAGTTTTCCCTGCAGCAAAGCCAGGTGTGAGATTAGTCATGGCCATTTAAAAATGTTAAAAGAATGCTTGCATTGTGTATCTCTGTGCTGAGACAGAGCATTTTTACAAGGTAGTAACACACAAGCACTCTCTTGACACAACTACATTTGACTGAATTAAAGTTTGTTGTTGTTGTTTTTCTTTCAGCAAACAAGCGCCGTAAGTGCAATGCTTGTACTGGTGAAATCGCTCTCAGGACCAAGAGAACACATTGTGGATCTGGAGATGCTAACAGTCAACAGTTTGAATTATCGTACAAGCTCGGTGTTAAGATTAACGATAATAGTGGGACCCTACGCATTTTAGTGGTTTTCAGTAACCCTTCCCTGGCACTTAAAGCAGCCAAAGAATATTATCTTAAAGAAAGCACTTACTATTTTATTTATAGATTTCGCTCTGTTTTGGTTTTTTTTTTTTTAAGATTTTAGTAAATTGATATCTTTAATCCACACATTACACCTGTAATTCAAAATTAGATGTGTTCCATAGTATAACATGGGCATTGTCACTTTCTGTATAAAGATTTAAATCTTTTTTATTACCTTTCTTGGACTAGATACATACTACGCTTTTGTATGAGAACTGTATGTTCATACTATCCTGTAAAACTTCACACACCCTTCCTAGCCAAATAGGTCATACAATTAAAAGGTGATCTTCTGTGTTGTTTTTATTTTAAATTCTAATGCAGCTACACTGACAATCGCTAAAAGAAAAAAATTATATAGTATGAATGATACAAAAAGTAACGGTTACCTGATAAGCTAAAATATATTTCTTTAACTACTTTGTAACAAAAGATAACAGTCAATAAAAATCTATTTCTGTAGACTTTTATGTGCTATCAGTTGGTTTTTCTAATCTGAGTTGGAGGTAAAAGTTATATTGTGAGAAATGTTTTGCATTGGGTTTCTATATGCAGATTGTTAGCCATACCACAGAATAACATTCTGCTCTCTCCAAGAAAAACAGACCATAGGAAGAAAATTTCTCCAACAATGAAAGAAACTCCAAATGGAAAATCACCATGCAGGGCACGTGTGTCCATGCTTTCTTCTGAGAACACTGTTGGTAGTTACTGGCTAGAGGGATACAGCATTTTCAGACAGGAGTTACCGTGCTATTTTTCCAGAATTATTATGTTGTATACCAAGAATTGAGTGCATTCGCTTATTAAGTTATATCATGTTCAGGCACTTGGTCCTGTTCATACTCTTACAACTCAGATGTATCATGTACAGTGTTCATAAAATTTATTTCTAATTCAAGAACTAATAACATCTTTTGTAATATGTAAAATCTTATTTCTTGTTTAAAATGTAGTAGTTAATCCTTTGATGTACAAAATTTTTAATAAAGATCTCTTACCATATTGTATTCGGTCTTTTTGAGGTAGTTTATCAGCTGCTTTAGAGGGCTGAATTGTCAGCTACTGTGGGAGTCAGCAAAGCCCCATCAAGCTCTGCAAAGTCAGAATCACCCCAGTCTCAGTCCATATAGTATTAGTTCATGGGAGATGAAAAACACAATTCCTTTGTAGAAGGACAAATGTATCACCTACTGAGTTTTAGTTTGACATGTCATTAATGAAGGAAAAATACATCAATGTACACACACTGTACATTAGTTAGCTGTTGATCTATAGGAAGGAGCCTCTTTTCTACTTAAAATTCATTTTCTATAGAAAATATTTGTGAATAGTGCATACATTATACAGAAAAAACCCCTCTTGTGTTACAGACCCACAGGGTCATATTTATCATGTCAGTCACCCTCAGTGATTGCTTTCAGGGGATGCACCCAAAGAAGCAACAAGCATAGAGAACTTGGCATCCAGAGGCCCTGCACGGCAAGACAGCAAAAATTTGCTTCAGAATATAACTTGGAACAGGCCACAACTGCTCTGGTTTAGGGTGACACATCCCCCTTGCTCAGACAAATTGCAGAGCAAGACCCCATTATCCAATGATCATTCCTTCAGGCAATCATTTGTGGCTTTAAACAAATACTTCATCTGCCAAAAGGTTCAGAGCACATGGTTGTGGCATAGGCCAAAAAAACAGTGCTAGCATTGGGTCGTATTTTCTTTGCCTGGGGCCCCGGAGCCGTGGGACGCGACCCCAGGTAGCCTTCATACCTCTCTACAGAGAGGAGCTCACCAATACAAACCCAGCTGCTTTGCAGAGGGATTTAATTTGTTTTCCCTGTGGTGAAAACTCTCTGATATAAAGAGCTTGGCTTGTAGGAAGCTCCTTCCTTTCCCCAAAGGGATTCCTCCCCATTCATCATCACTACAAATTTACTTGGTTTAAAAGGCAGCTCCTCAACCCACATATGTACTGAGCAAAATGCCTCCAATCTCCTCCCTGCAATTCTTGTGGCAGGCAGCACACGCTCACCTCCACACTTAGTCTGTCAACTAACATCTTCTCTCCATGCAGTCTGTCCTTACAACCAAGCTGTGTTGGCCTAGGGGTGTCCCCCTCTACCTCCAGCACCAGCACTGTTCTCTTACATCAACTTCTAACTTCCCAAACTGTGTAATTCAGCATTGCCCACTCCAATTGATTTTGTTGTTGTTTCTAGGTTTACAATGGCCAGTTTTCTCTTGATAGGTGCCCAGAGGAGGCCCAAGTGGCTTTGCCTCCTTCAGTCCTGGGACTTGCACAGCACCAGGCTGGTCCCTGCAGTGAATCAAACAGCCACAAATCATCCCAAACATCCCCAAACTGCCAGGCTCTACACAAAGGATTCACTCTACCTTCATGTTCTGCCAATACAAGTCAGCTACTTAGTCACACCAGTTTCATCACTGATACTTTTCACAGAATCACAGAATGTCAGGGATTGGAAGGGACCTCGAAAGATCATCTAGTCCAATCCCCCTGCTGGAGCAGGAACCTAAATGAGATCACACAGGAAGGCATCCAGGCGGGTCTGGAATGTCTCCAGAGAAGGAGACTCCACAAACTCTCTGGGCAGCCTGTCCCAGTGCTCTGTCAACTTCACCATAAAGAAGTTTCTTCTCAAGTTTAAGCGGAACCTCCTGTGTTCCAGCTCACACCCATTACCCCTTGTCCTACCATTGGTTGTCACTGAGAAGAGCCTGGCTCCATCCTCATGACACTCACCCTTTACATATTTATAAACATTAATGAGGTCTCCCCTCAGTCTCCTTTTCTCCAAGCTAAAGAGCCCCAGCTCCCTCAGCCTTTCCTCATAAGGGAGATGCTCCACTCCCTTAATCATCTTGGTGGCTCTGTGCTGGACTCTCTCAAGCAGTTCCCTGTCCTTCTTGAACTGTGGGGCCCAGAACTGGACACAATATTCCAGATGTGGCCTCACCAGGGCAGAGTAGAGGGGGAGGAGAACCTCTCTCGACCTACTAACCACACCCCTTCTAATCTGTGCTTCTCTGACAGTGACCCAAAACTGAACATTATAGCGATCATACAGAACAATAATATGGGTAGTTATCAAATGGTATGAACAGCAGAGGCAGTTGTAGCTTGTACATGTGTCCAAGTCATATTCAGCTCACTCATTCCCCTCATCTCTTCATACTCATAGACTCACCTTGACCCATTTCATTTTCCACAAACTGTCCTGCCAACCACCCCAGCTCCCTGTTTGCGATACTCAGGTCTATACAAGACCACTCACAGCCCAAACTAGCCAACTCGGAGGTGATCACACAGCTCAGGAGTGCAGGTCCAGCCACTTGCCATTATAAGGCTATGGGATGGTTGAGATCTAAACGCAGTTGCTGGGTGTGTGCGCCGCTCTCCACGCACGACATGAATCACTGCGCTTGTATGGAAGCGGGGAGCTGAAATAACAGCAGCCCCTCCAAACCAAAACACAAGCAGGCGAGCAGAGCAAGCCAGGGACTGCAGCTGGGCCATGCAGAAATTGGAAGGGGGTGGTTGGTATTGTTTTGGATAGGGGTGCGGCATGTGATCAAATGTGAGTGTCCAAAAGAAGTCCATAATCAAAATGAGAAAATGGTTCAGAGCCTGAACAAGGAGAGCTTTTGTACATGGTGCTGTGCCAGAAAAATCTGCGTTGTTAGCAGGGAAACCCACAAATTCATCCCATTCTCCAGGAAACCAGGACTTTGTATGTTGCTTGCAATGGAGAGAGAGCTGCAGCAAACACGCAACAAGAGTTTGAATAGCTACTAGGGTCAAAAGGGACACTGGAATCCTAAGAAATTATACGAGAGCAAAGTGTTTGCTCAGCCTTCACTATATCCCACTGGCATGACCATTATCAATAACATGCTCCAGGAAAGATTCTCATATAAATCTCCGTCACTGCTGGAAAAGAATCTAAATCAGGATCACATGCAAAGTTTAATATCTTCTCAGAAAAAGAAAATAGAAAAAAAAAGTAAAAAAAAAAAAGAAAAAGAGGACTTTGAGCAAACAGAACTTAAGGAAATAGAAATGCAAGTTCATTTACTTCCGAGACCACCTGAACACAGTGCAGTGGGATTATTTTGTTTGGAAGGATCGCAAATGCAAGTTTATTGTTGAAACCTGTTTCCATGACTGCAAAGAGTTGCTTATGTTTTGAATGATCATCCATGTTTCTAACTTTATAACTCTCCTATTAAAATATAGAACAGCTGCTGCTCCAGTCAGCTGTTCGGCATATGGAGCCCACCAGGGACAAAGCCCACTGTTAACACAGAGAATTATTTTTAACGCCCTCACATTTCTAAACCTCACCATCATCTCAGCAAAATGGCACGTTTCCACACTTCCCAGCTGGGGGAACACCTGCATAATGCAAAACTGAACTGTGCTGCATCTGGTACAAAAACCAATTTTATTTCATCTGGACAGCAGAAAAAGTTATCAGCCCCAGTGAACAGAAACAGGGCAAAAAGTTAACTGTGTTTTATATCTGGGGAAAAGCAGATGTCTAGTTAAGATGTTTATACTGCAAACATTTCTGTATGTATTAGGAAGAAAGAGAGCTGTTTAATAAAATGGAGTTGGCTTACAGTTGCCAAAGCAAATTTGAAGGACAGTACAACAGCTTTTGTCATTTTTGCATGGGAAAAATTACAGTCTGATTTTATATTATATTGATATAGATTATGTACATTGAACAAGTTTGGGGTTTTTTTAAAGTGATCTGAAAATTAACTTTTTTAAAGCCTCCTGTTTCTTTTCTGTATTTGCTCAGCAGAAAAAGCTGCAAACATTGTGTCACAACAGTATAACAAAATAGTATTAAAGGCTTCCCTTGATTACTCTCTGGTATCTCAGAAAGCACCTTGATACTGCATTAGGGGCTGTGTGGCCAAGACACAGCAATGCTTCCTGCAGATCAAAATACTGGATTTAGGTGAGCTCCAAGTTTTGTTTGTAAACAGCGTCACATTGTGTCAGTCACATGTTGTTTCTGCTCTTGCTTGAGAAGAAATTATTTCACTTTTTGATCCAGAATCCCAACTGTGCCAGAGGGACATCAGTGCTCTGCATCTCTGCTCCCTCCCAGAAATACATCTGAATAATTAATATTTTTTTAATTTTAACATAATATTGTTGTAATTGCTACATAACATAGTACATATGTATTCAAACAGATCAGTCTTTTGAAGGTGAAAGATGCAACTCCCAGCTGAGCAATTCAGCAGCTCCTGCCCTGCAAGCACACACTCTGATGCACTTTATTGCACAGCTTTAATTAAACTTTTTATTTTTGTCTCCCCCCTCCACCAGAAGACACCCCCTAAAACCTCTCCACTTCTGGTCTACAAAATCTCCCTATGGAAAGGCATGCACCATCCCCACCCATACACCTGAACAAGCATACAGAAAGATTTCCAAATTTAGCAGCATGCCAGCTGCGTTGACAAAAGTAACATATTTATGCTGCTAAACTGTGAAATTATGATCATGAAAGCTACTCAGACACCTCAAGGTCTAAATCCTGCCAATGCCACTCCAGAAACATCTGAACCTGTGACCATCTCTTGAGGGTAGTGTTTGCTTCATTCACTCCATGTGTTTCTGGAGGATCCACGTGCAATATATAGGAATGTTTCCTATACAGAATATACACAACAAACACCCAAGTGGGAAGTCAAAAGAGCAAAATTATTGCAGGCGGCATGGAAACTAGGAAAACAAACAGATTTTGGAAGCTCAGATTAAGGGCTGCAGAGGGGAAGCCAACATACCAAAACAGCAGGGTAAAAGGCATTATTAAAATCAATAAGTCATCCTCTGAGAAGCTGAGGTTGTATATGAACAAGGAAAATAGAAATGTTCCTGAGATCTGGAAAGTCACATATAGAAACAAACAAAGCAGGCCAAAGGAGCAACTTGCAAATGCCTGGACTAGCAAATCAAGCCTCTTCCAATCACAGGAGAAGCAGTCTCCCAGGAGGCTGATGGGGCCAAGAGGTGACCCACACATTAGGGGAACAAGCAAAAAAAGATAATGCCATGGCAGAAAAACAAAGTGAAATTTTCTATCATGTTCCTGGAGGAGGAATTTGGCAATACCACCATGCCAGAGCTGTTCTTACAGGCAATGTATCAAAGGACCTGCCTCAAAGTAAGATGTGGATAGACCTCAAAGTAAGAAGTGGATAGAAGAAGGGGAACAGCAAATTTTGCTAATGATATCCAGTTGTTCAGGTAAAAATGAGCATCCTCTGGAAAATGGGGCCTTTACAGTGCTGGGGAAGGCCTCTGAATAGTGAGGAAAAAAAATGCTAAGTAAAACCAAAGGGGATAAATGTAAAATGATGCACGTGGGGGAAAAGTTATTGCAGCTTCATTTGAACAGCAAAGGCCTCTGAACTGACCACCACCTCTCAGGAGGATAGTAACAGGGTTATGACAGACTATTCCAGGGAAACCACAGCTCCAGAAATCAAATCCAGCATCAGAAAAAAACTGGAGATGAAGCAGAGAACAAAGCTGAACATTTAGACAGTTGTGTAAATCTACTGCATCTTGAACACATCATGCAGTTTGGGTCCTGTCCCCTCCCACCCCTTCTGATGGCAGGATGTTGTCAATGTTAAAGCTCAGATCAGTCTGAAAAGCAACTGCAGAAATTCACAGAAAAGCCTCCCAAGACCTATTAAATACATGGCTGTCCTGGACATGAGCACTTCCCCGGGCACCTGTGGGCACAGGGGAAGCATTTACAATTTGCTATTAGCAGCTTCAAAGCTGTTACACACTCTTACCAGAAGCTCTACCATGAGCACAGTCTGTTGTGATGCCAAATGTCTAAAAACTGAAAATCACACCAAAAAAAGGAGTAAAGTAGCCTGCACAAAGCATTTGGATGCTATGTCCATCATTTGCATCAGTAACATTTTTGTGTGGTTGCTCTAGTCAGTCCACAGTGAACTGCCGGCACCAGGTTTGGTGACCAGCTGTCACACCCAGCTCAGCAGTGGCCACAAAATCATTAGAGCAAACTCTGTGAGCAGCAAGCACATAAAAATAAATAATCAGCTTCAAGGGAGAAAAATTTAACTTCTGCCCAGGTTAAAGACACTGCCTGGGGGCAGGTAGCAGGAACCAGAAAATTGTAAATAATGATGTTTCTAGGAAAGTCATTTCTGGACATACTTATTAGACATGAATTGACCCTTGAAGTGATTCAAAGCCTGAGGCTGAAGTTTGCATTTACTGCTTTCTTTTCCTATAACAAACCATGTTCCAGACAATTTTGCAACCCAGGGTCGGTCTAAAGACTAACTAATATTTAGTAGGGCTGTTTTGTTTCATGAGTGCTTTAAAAACTGGCAAAGGTAGGTAGGCAGTGGAAAGCATGAAGCAACATGCCAAGCACTCACTGCAAGGCTGGTGATTTTGTACTAAAAACCAAATCACGAGGATCAAAATAGTAACATGAAACTTTAATGGGATCGGAA
>NW_010308583.1:57162-59664 GCF_000700745.2 Antrostomus carolinensis
CTAAAGAGGGAAGACCTAAATTATACAGTGAACATCTCCAATAAAGCACTAAATTTTCATGGACAATCAAGCAGTACTTTCTTCTAATACATCACAAAAGGCCACAGTTCCTTCTGTTCTCTGCAAACACAGAGCAGATCAAGCTGACGTATGCTTCTGTCTTACTGCAAGCCAGACTCGTGCATCATTTTCCCCACTAGTGCTGGGAAACATCAGACTGAAACCACAGTGAAACCTTTGCAAGAGCATCACATTTTGAAACCCCACTCCATCGCTAAGCAAACTGTCCAGGGTTCAGCTTCCCACTTCTAACAGGAAGCTGCCCTCTCTCCAACAACCCATTTCCCCACCCCTGCACAAGAGGCATTGCTGGCTGTTACAATTTCTATCATACCATAGAATCACAGAATGGTTTGGGTTGGAAGGGACCTTAAAGATCATCCAGTTCCAACCCCCCTGCCATCAGCAGGGACACCTTCCACTAGACCAGGTTGCTCAAAGCCTCATCCAGCCTGGCCTTGAACACTTCCAGGGAGGGGGCATCCACAGCTTCTCTGGGCAACCTGTGCCAGTGTCTCACCACCCTCACAGGGAAGAACTGCTTCTTAATATCTCATCTAAACCTCCCCTCTTTCAGTTTAAACCCATTTCCCCTTGTTTTGTCATTAACTGCCCTTATGAAAAGTCCCTCCCCAGCTTTCTTGTAGGCCCCCTTCAGGTACTGGAGGCCGCTATAAGATCTCCCTGGAGCCTTCTCCTCTCCAGGCTGAACAGCCCCAACTCTCTCAGCATGTCCTCATAGGAGAGGTGCTCCAGCCCTCGGATCATTCTGGTGGCCCTCCTCTGGACTTGTTCTAGCTGCACCAGGTTGAAAGCTGTCCAGTTCCATCACAAGTAAACACTTTTCAGGAATATGTTTCCTTGCTTAGTTTAAGATTTTTTCCCCCATTTCTAGAGTTGGCAGAAATTAAGAGGCCACAGTGACATTCTTGTGAAGCTTCAACTTAGACTTTGCACAAGGCTGTTTGTATCCACGTGTAAAGAAAAGCTAGAGAGGCACCACATTCACATCATGCCCAAAGATGAAAATAAAGCTCTCCTGAAAGATTATGCACACATACATGTTACTGATGTATGACACATACGTGCAGCGCTGATCTGTGAAGAAACGAGGATCCAGCCAATACCAATATCCCACTCAAATCCACCTCCCTGCAAGGTACCAAGATAATTAAAACACATCTCTAAGCTAGCAGCTTGTTGGCACAGCCTTCTCCTATCATAAAATTAGCAGTTAAGTCACTATTCATCTTAACATGATTTGATGCTTGTATCTAGGCCAAAATACCTAAACCAGGCTATTTCCAAATGTTAAGTTCAGTACCTTGGTACGTCTTCTCATCCCTGCACTGTGAGAGATGGCATAAGGTCTAACCAGCTTGGGAAAAAAAACAAAACACACTTAAAATTTCCAGGTTCTGGCTTTAAGCATCTATTTGTGAGTTTCCAAGATACTCGGTCTGAGCACCGAGTGCTCAAGGCACATTTTGGAGGGGTTGGAGCACCCCCAGCCCACTCTCACCCATCTTTAACCTGCCTCTTCAATGGGCTTTGGGCAGCATCTCCACACATCCTCCACCACAGCCTTCTCACACTTGAATGAGAATCAATTCAATCCTTCCACTGCTGTGACACTGCTGCAGGGATATTTTCCATCTCTGGATGGTAAAAATGTTTATTTGCTTTTGGTCTTACCCAAATTTGCACACACTCAGGCTCTTGGGATGAAGGCTTTTGCTCCAATTGCTCATGACCACCAAGCTGAAAACACTGTACTTCAGTGGGGAAAAATACTATCTAGATGTTGAGAAAGATCAGCCTGGCTCTGAAAATTAGACAGTGCTTTCAAGCAGTGCAGGTTATTTGGTGATGGGGGTGGTGCTTTCTCACATCACAGGCCCAAAAATCCCCCTGATCAGCTATGCAACCCAGGGTATTTCAACAGCTGTCCTCAGCAGACACTTCCTGAGGTTGCCTGGAGTCTCCAAAAGGATGTAAAATATTTGTAGTAATTCCCTGAACAAACCCAAGAGGCTTCCTCGAAGCAGAGTCCTCAGCTCTGTTGACTTGTGTTTTTAAAAGGTAATATAAATTCTACTTACACTGGTTTGTTTTGATGTTGAAAATTGGTCTCCATAGACATGGTTGAAATCATGCCCTGAAGCACTGAGGCTGAAGCCAACAACCACACAGCCCTTTGCCAGTGCAGAGCCGAGGAGGTTTTAAAGGTGTAAATGCCATCCTGCCTGCCACAGTGGGACTAGGAGAGTGCAGGGGAGACCAGGCAGTGACAGGGTGCCCCACCACAGAGGAAAAAGCCAAAGCTGTGGCTGCCCAGGCACTGGGATAAGTCTGTGAGGTCCTCCTGCATGTCACCCTCCACTAAGAGCCCTATTCCACTGCTCACACATTTCCTTCACCAGGTATAGAACAAGGACGGGG
>NW_010308583.1:59674-77303 GCF_000700745.2 Antrostomus carolinensis
GGGGGGGAAGAAAACAAACATTAAGCCCATGGGAAGCCTAAAAATTTAATTTTTATTTTTAAAACATCATTGCCCTGCAGAAGCTCCCTCAAAGGTTGACACACAGCTAGGACCACTTTGGTGTCTGCCAAGCAGAAACAGCAATAAAAAGAAATAAGGGTGAGACAAACAGGGGGAATATATGGAGAAATTACGAGTAGAGGTTTTTATATGGAAAATTATATTGAGGGTAACATTCCTAACACAAGCATTTTAATACTTCCGGATGCAAGCCTCAAGCCAAAATCCAGTGAGGTCTGATGCTACGATAGTGTTTAAGTTCAGGGATGCTGAACGTTTTGCAAGAGCTACAGGTTTTCTCGGTGCCAAAAACCATCCAGAACAACAACAAAGAAAGCTTTTAATTCTCCCCCAAATAACCCCACTGCAATGTCCCAGTATGAAGCAATCACAAAGCAGAAATAAGTCCTGAGGCACCGAACTGCCCAAGCTGATTTGAACATCAGGATGCACAGACCTCTGCAAATCCTGCTTGCCCCATCCCAATTTGAGGGCAAGGGGAAGCAGAAGGGCCAAAAAGCAAGAGATAACTTGTATTTGAGAAAGTATTATTTTCATTAAACTGTTTTCCTCACCCTTCCAGCTCTATCACTGCTTCTGCCACTACCACCACCCCAGGGGCAATGCCACAGCTCTCCCTACCATCACAAAGCCCAGGCAGAAAGCAGCCATTGAGGATTTCCCGAAAGGCCAGCTCAGTTTCAAATAAAGCAGAGGATTGCTCCATTGAGGACAATACCAGGCTGAGATCAAACCAAGAGACACATTCCCCAGGTCAGCAACGCAGCAAGTGTGAGCTCACACGAGCGATAAACTGTTCAGAACAACTTGTCCTGGAGACGCTGCTGCTCCTCCGCTGCTGCCAAGGCCCATTTCTGCTTGGTTTATGCACTATGCCAATTCCTCCCATATAAGATTAAGCTGCCTCGAGGCAATTTCAACTTACACATCTGATATTTTGAGCATTTTCTATGCTCTGTAGCTCAGGAGCCAGCACAGCCCATGTACTGCCACTTCCCCTTTTCACCTCATGTCACCCTTGCAAAGGCATTCCTTCCCATTTAAGTGCTCACACACCTTTTCTGGGACTTTGAAATATCAAAGGGATAATTCAAGGAAATCGTATTTCACTGAAGAGCAGAACTGAGCATACGGCTTGACTGTGCAAGGGCATCAACCTAATAGAAAAATGTATAGGACCTGTTTGCCTAGATAGGTCTATCACACCAAAGAATAGTTTCCCCCTTTTGAGGCTGTTCTGGGTTTATTAGATCCCATTAGTTTATTTCAAGTACCAATAGCGTATCCTAGAAATAAATAAATGAGCTTTTAAGCCTAAAAGCTTAGTTTCAAGACCATCCTGGGCAGCTCCAAGTTAAAAAGGCAGATACCAAATGAAAAAAAAAAAATCAGTAATCTAAAGAGTCTCCAAATTCCTTATTTGTTTACCTATCTGACGACGCATGAATAGTTTCAGTCCAGCACAGGCCTGTTCAGGTGCCAGATCTTGTTTGCAAGTCTGCTCTGTGAAAGGCAAACGTACAGTTGAACTTGGATGCTATGCAAGTATCAGCCAGCTATTAGCATTAATTGCTAAACAATTTTTCCAAAAATTAGATCAAATATAAAGCTCAGTGCCTGCATTTGTTGCTGGTTACTGCTGTGAGGAAAACAGTTACTAATACACAACTGGTTGGCCCCAAATTATAAATACAATTGAAATGTTGCATTTACCTAGCCAGAACAGTAACTTTATGGAGATATGTTTTTTCTGCATTTAATCCAATTTCTGTGCATTTCTGTATGCATCAAGAAGAAGGACAGATCTAAGGGAACACTTGTGTGCATGGTAACCATAATGATTGTCATTTAGCTCACAAAAAAATTTTGCAGGTGCATCTCCAAAGCCATTGCTTAAACTATTCGGATTAAATACAATTGTGTGACAAAGTAAGTTATAAACAAGACTATGGAAAAGCAGGGGAGAAAAGAAACTTCCTGAGGGTTTGGCATTGTTCTTAGTAGTGATGGCTGAATTCATTTTGCCTTATTTCCAATGTAGTTAGATATTCAAATAAAACTTGAACACCATCTGTTTGCCATGATCCAGAGACAACAAAGATTGGAGAGCAGACATCATGAAGATGGCAACAGTTATATGTAGATTTTTGCCTATACAATCCGTTTGTATCACATCAGGTCTGGGATCCAGGAGAAAGGCTGTTGTCTACCCATAACATAGAAGTTTCCTCTAAATGAAAAAACATTTATAACTGAATCAGAACTGGATTGGTGGAAAGAATATATTCACAAGGAAAATAAAAATTACAAGAAAGTTTTGCAACTGTAATCAATTCCTCCATGAAAAGAGTCTATGCTCAGGTCTCTGGACCAGCAAGGCAGAAAACACTGGCTTTAGAGCAACTGGTGTGCAAAACATTTGATTGTCAACTTGTACTATAATTACACAGATCATTAGTTTACTCACTAATATATCCACTGTGTTTATCGTTAAATAAATAAAAGAGTGCTGCTCTTTGCATTTGTGAAGCTCTCGGAAATAAAGACACCTGCTGAGGTTTTTTTTTAGAAGGTTGGCAAACACAACATTAAAACTCCATATTCAGGAACTCCACTTAAGTAAATGAACTGAATAAAATCTCCAATAAAAGCACAAAAATCTCAAGCAAACTTAACTGTGATAACTGAGCTTAATGGTATGGCAAAGCTCATCACAACTTTCCTCCCCAGTATTATTTAGGGCAGGTTTCACTGCACCTAACTCGGGCAATAGGAAGAAGATGCATGTTTTCATTTAGTACAGGAAAATTTTTGGGGAACAGGAGGGCTGAGAAAGTGTATCCATAATGAACTCAATTTAGAGGCACAGTTATTGTGCAAGTGTGTGCACTAATACCTCATTTTCCTTCTCTCAAACATTTGTGCTCCTGATTTTGTAACCAAGATTTGCACATTTCCCTGAACAGGAATAAATCTGTGCAAGCCTTTGCTCTGACATTTGCTCAGCATTGAGACCAAACTCTATTCCAGCCAAAACCAGCACAACCAGGCACATAGGGTGCCCCATCCCATACTTCTGCCATCAGCAACACAAGTCAGAGGACACAGATGGGCTCCCATCAGCCCCCAGCCTCTCTCAGGCATTTCAGGATGGCAGCATGCACCCTGCCAAGCTACAAAGGTCAGGCTAGGAGGTGCCGTCACCACCTGCCTGGTCACAAAAGAGAAGTCCCCTCCAGGACACATTAACTAACACCTGCCCAGTAAAAGGCACGTGCTGAACAGAGACCCCAGGTTGTCACAAATGCACCCTTACCAGTATTTTACCACAATCCTCAAAAGCATATTCCCTCCTGCACACAAGCAAGGCACAGGAGCCACGAGCGCTGGGGGTCAGCCTTGGCCAGGGATCCTGCAGCGAAGGCCAACAATCCCCAAACCTGGCAGAGTCAGCCAAGACATTTGGTTCTGTTCCAGCTCAGCCACTCAGGGCAAGAGACTCGTAACATCACAGAGGCTTTAAATCCTTCCCAGGGTCAAAAAATCAGCCCTGGCCTCAGAATTTTGTGGCATGGCAAGTCAAACTCCTTTGTAGAACACAAAGCAGAGGGAGGATAGGATTCTCTTTACATCATTTTTTCTGCACAGCCTTCTTAGAGGCTGCGTGTCTGCTGGTGCCCGTCACCAGCCTGTGCTGTACCACTGTCACACGCAGAAGTTGCTGTGCAAGTACAGCTGACCACACGCCACTGTCAGGCAGGCGTCACAGCCTCAGCAGGGTCTGCTGTAAGCGAAACAGTTCAAAAAAAAAAAAGATATAAAACTCATGCAACTAAGGTTTTAGAAAATGATGATTATAGTGCATCTGAAAAACATTTTGCAACTGGGCAACTAAAGCCTGTAACACAACACATACACACAAAGGCAAGACCACAGAGGTAATCTGGGTTGTTTACATTTCCTTTTGCACACTTGGCCACAAAACCCGAAGCTCCCAGTGTCACTCCAACAGGGAAGCTCACGTGCATGCGAGTGATGCAAGTAGATTATGGGAACAGCCAGGCTATAAACTACACAACCAGGAGACAGGTCTACAGGCATCAGCTTTTGATAAAGCAGGATAAAATTTAGTAGCATGTTTCTACAACTACTCCTTCTCAAAAGTAAAAGTATTAGCCCAAAAAAGGTTCAGAAAAAAAAGGATATTTCCAGATGACAGCTTGTTTGTCAATCATGGCAGGGGCAGCATTATATCTGTTGGAGGATTTTGCAAGTAGAAACTAACCAACAACTGCTTGGAACTGGAAAAAAGAGGCATAATCCTAAAGGAAAAAAATCACTGAAATAAGATTAAGCAAACAAGAGTACACAGCTAACATGATACACTGGATATTGCTGCCCTGAGCTTGTGTGTTTGTACACGCCTGTGCACCTACAATCATTTTAGTATGTTGAAAACAGCAGTTACAATTAACAATCATTTAGTAATACGTGGTTTTTTCAACACTGAGGTGTAACCTCTGAAGTCAACTGTGGTGGTTTGACCCACAGTGGGACCATAGAGTCCTGTACTCCCCCCCACCCAGTGAGATGGGATGGGAGACATAACAAAGGGGACACGGGATTAGGATGAAGGACAGGGACGGCTCACTCACCAGTTATGGTCATGGGCAAAACAGACTCAATTTGGGGAAGAAAAATCAATTTAATTCGTTGCCATTCATCTGAGTAACACAATGAGACATAACAACCACATCTTACAACACCTTCCCCCACCCCTCCCTTTTTCCTGGGCTCAAATCACTTTGCTCCCAATTTCTCTACCTGCCCCCCCTCAGCAGCACAGGGGACAGGAAATGGGGGTTCAGTCAGTTCACCTCTGCTGCTCTTCCCGGCATGAAAGTCCAGGAACAAGATGTTCCAGAGCGAGCTTCCCATGGAGTCATGGACCTCTTTGGGCTCAGCTCCCAGCTCTGGCATGGGGACATCCACGGGCTGCAGACTCACCCCCCCACTCTGGGGGTCCACCCCCACTCTGGCAGCGAGTGACTCTTGGGGGCCCCATTTCCTCACACTTGCCCTCAGGCTCAGCTTCTCTGCTCCAGCGTGGAGTCCTCCATGGCCTACACGTGGGTCTCTGCTCCACCATTAAATCTCCATGGACAGACTGCAGGGACCTTCTTTGCCTTCTCTTACTCAATATGGTAGAACTAGGTGTGGGTCTCTGTCTTTTCCTCTGACAACAAAGCTCTCTCTCTGTCTGTCCTTTGTTTAGTCTGATGTTTTCCTTTTGTTCAGGTCAATGGCCTCTGCTCCAGGTTCTCTCCACCTTCTTTTCAAGCCAGTCCTTCCCCTCACAACTATGGCTTCTCAGAGTTGTTTCTCTAGTGCTCCCTGGCCCAGCCTGGGCTGGGGGCATCTCTGCCTTGGAGCCAGGGGAGCTTTTAGCTCTCACAAGGTGGCCCCTTCCTCCACTACCAAAAAACACCGCCCCCCCAAACACACACACACAAACCCAACACACCAAAGGCAGAGGGACAGAGTATCACCCATCCTGGGAATAAGATGCTAAGAGTTCTTGTTAAAGATCAGTCTACTGATGCAGAGTTAAAAATCAGAGTGTACCATGGAGAAACTCCTGACTCTCCTTTAGATGTTCTTTACACCCACTATACAAAGAGTTCTGAATAACTTACAAAGGTTAAATCTGGAGGTTTGGGATGCTCTTAAGACAGGGCAACACCTGAAAAAAGCTCAAGGCCAAACATGCAGTACGAAGTTAAAAGAGAATAAACAAAGGTTGAAGATGAATCACTGAACTACTACCACCTATAGAGCAAATGCCTGTCACTGGGACCTGAAGCATTCCCCTGCTCTACTGCCTTGACTTCTGTAGCTGCTATTACCCTGTTAAAATTTATATATGTTCTTCTGTACATTTCAGGTCCCAAAACATGACTGGCTATGCTTAGTTTTAAATGGCAGATACCCCTTACAACTATTAACATTTATCACTATTCTCTTACTACTTTTACTAGCAATGTTGGGATTTTTCAAGCTAGTTGCAACTTGTGTAACCATATGAACTGAATGCCACATACTCAATTCCTTTACTAACCTTTCTTTCAACAACACAGCAACGTGCAAGTATAACTATAGTAAGTGCTGATGGGATTTATAACTGGGTCTTGACTATAAATCATATTTTTATCAGCCTTAAACTTTTTATTGCCTTTTTCATCCTTCATTTTATAGGAATATGTGCTATCTCCTGTGATCAGGAGGACCTATATCAAGGTGTAGCTCTTATGTGCCCCAAAAGATAACATTCTTAATTTTTTTTTTTCTCCTAAGAAAAAAAAACCCAAAAATTAATATAAACATTTAGGGATTCCAATGAGTCATTTTGAAGAGCTAAGTTTATTTTGAGCCTATCATATATGTGTTCATGGTAAAGTTTGAGAACTCCATACCAAGGGCCCTGCCAAAATCAATGGCATTTGTCACAGCAAAAGGATGGAGCCAACTTGCTGGAAACAGATTAAAGACATGGCACCGGTTGACAAACTGCTTGATCATTAGCTCTTAATTTAAGTTTAAACCTCCTTTATAAGGCAAGTGGGTGAAAACTGCAAACAAAACCCATATCAATCACCACATCCACACAGTTCCCAACTCCTATTTATAGTTCTACTTTTAAATTAAGAGAAAAATGCAAGCCATCATGCCAAAGGGGAAAGAGAGGGAACAGATATAATCCGGAGGGCTGAGCTGCAAGGCTGCTGCTTTATTTCAAGTGTGTTGTCCACCACACTCACAGCACTGCTGCAAGTTCAGACTTTCTCAACATCTAATTTTTGACAAAGTTTCAAAGACTTTTTTTTTTTTTAGTTTCATAGACAGCAAAAATTACAAGGATTCAGTGGCTTGGATGTTTTAATTATTGACAAGGCATGGGATCATCTCGTGTCTTTTTTCTAATTTTTACATTACATCCTCTTGTCTTTCTCCAAGACTACCAGGGCCTTGCTGCATGGCACCACAAGCAACTTGGAGGCTTCCAGAGCTTTGCTCTTTGATAGAGTGGCCCTATTAATCACTGTCTTGTATTTTTCATCTCTTCCTTGTAAACACTTTTTAAAATTAAAACACTTTTTAAAAGAAAGCACGTCCAATGTGAAAGCCTAAGCAATCATTACATAGCTACTTCCAAATGTCCACAGCTAAACAATCATGACTAGCTTTTCAACAATGGATTTGAAGAGTTCCAAATTCACCTTTTTGATTGTTTTTGTGCCATCACTTGACACAATGCAGATCAATCACACTTTGCCTTCAAATCACTCATCTTCACCCCATGCTCCATTCATCAATCCTTATTGCTGCTTTCATCTCATCATTTGTTTAATTACCACCTCTCTTACTCATCCATTCAGTATGCTAATTCCCACCCCAAAGCTTTTCACCATTGTCTTGCCCCAAATGGGTGACAGCGCAGTCCCGCTAGCTTATGGGTTACCACATGGGAAGATCCCAGACAATAACTGGTTTTGTTTTTTAAAAATGCATTAAAAGATATATTTACCTTATTTCATATACATTTTATTTGCATTATACACTGGATCAGATGGCTGCTTGCTCATCAAACAAGGACCTTGGCTTTGTTTTAGAAACCGCCTTCCCAAAAGGATGCCCACCCTCAGTCTGTCACTGCCATTTGCTCAGTTTTCAGCTCTGGGCAAGTAATTTGGGTCACTTCAGACCTATTTGTAATTCCTTGGTACTTCAATGATTAAATAGGATAAAATAAGATTATTAGTATGATATTAAAATATTATGATAAAATTAGACCTTTGGCTCTTCACAGCCAAAGGTCTGCATGGCCTCATAGGTTGGTACAGAGAGGAGCCCCGAGCTCAGCCCTCAGCTGGGATTTTAGGGCAGAGGTTGCCAGAGTACAAATCATTTTAACTTGGGCACCCAAAACCTGAATTGACAGTAAATGAGCACACACATCTGGAAGCTTTGTGCATTACACATGATGTTCACATATTTCTTTTTAAACTAACTGAAGATACAGGCTGCCCAGGGAGGTTGTGGAGTCTCCTGCTCTGGAGACATTCAAGACCCACCTGGACGCCTTCCTGTGTGATCTCGTTTAGGTTCCTGCTCTGGCAGGGGGATTGGACTGGATGATCTTTTGAGGTCCCTTCCAAACCCTGACATTCTGTGATTCTGTCAAGTCACAAGAGTCATTTGTAGTATTAGAAGTGGTGCTAATTCAGTTTTGAAAACAAGTATCTAAAAATTATCCCCTTCAGGCAGAGTGCTTTTGTGTTTATTTTTGTTAAATGCTGGCTGTTTTGTTAAGAATACAGCACTGAATGCTCAGAGTTCATGTAAATGCCTGAAAAGGCTAAAAAACACACTTCTAGGTCCTCCTTTTTAAACCACAAATTTAACGGAGCTTCAGCCACTCTTCACTCCTGTTGCACACACACAAAGGAGAGAGCACTGTCTCTTGTAAATTTTGTAAAATTTACCAGTTCTGTAGATTTTCCACTTCAAATATTAAAAAAATGTGTGCCACTCATTCATCCCTGCAAGTTAAATATTGCCCATATTGATCACACTGAAGATGCAAGCTGATGATTTATCTCAAAGATTAGAGAGCTATGAAGTAGTATATAATGAAAAACAAACTGTTTTTTTCCATTATTCCACAAATATTCAGTCTACCTTTTGACATTTCCACGCAAGCTGAGGAGGAGTTGTGTGGGTCGAAGCTGCTCTCTTCGGGCATCGCCAAAGAACAGTCAGAACCCAGCCAGGACTGTGACAGAAGCATCTCCCTTAGTCAGCTAACCACTGCCATCGTATGGCAGAAGATTAAATAGAGAAAGACACTGGAAATAACTCATTTTAGGGTCTTCCTCTGTCCAAGAAGCTTGCTGCAAATGTGGGCAGGTAGTTTCTGCTTCTTCACTATGGAAAGGTTGGGCCATGAGAACCCCCGCCCCTCAAGGGTCTTCCAAAAAGATTCCAGCAAAGACATGTAGCATAAAGGATCATCTTCAAGATGAAAATGTGATGTTTCACACTGCTCTAGAAGAAATGCATTGTTATTTCGTGAACTGTTTAAAAGCAGTAGTGCTCACTGTAGTTCCTCATCCCTCTGCTTTTCTGAGAAGCCCAAGATGATTAAGTGACACCTCTTAAGGAAGCAGAAACTTTGTTGTCAGAAGAGGCGATGTTTAAAGTCTTTTACTGAGCTCTAAAAGTCATCCTCTCAGCCAGGATTTGGATTAAGAAGAGAAGGGGACTTCCAAACACGAACAATAGCACTGCCTGAGATCTACAAGACAACAGCTGCATTGCTTTGGTAGATGCTCTCTATTTCTGCTTGCAGGGATTTCTTTAATAAAAGACTATTTCCCTCAATATTGTTTCTCCAACCTCACCAGCTGCTGCCTCAGCTAAAGGGGACCCGCATTCACAGAATCACAGGATGTCAGGGATTGGAAGGGACCTCCAAAGATCATCTAGTCCAATCCCCCTGCCAGAGCAGGAACCTAAATTCATTTACACCTAGTGGTACTCATCCAGCTTCTACAAATTACTACATTTACAAATTTCCCACCAGTTCATGACATTCCTCCTTTTTTTAACCCACATGCCCTCATTTATGACAACACAAATGAGGGACAAGAATTTCAGATCCATCTACTCATTCCTTTCCTCTGTCCAACTCCATGTGAGCACCCTCCAGCTCCACAGCAGAAGCCTCAGCCCCAGCTCGACAGCCACCTCCAAAGCATATTTACCATTTCAAAAAGGGCCTTTACTTCAAAGGCATTATATGAATACTTAATCATTTGCAGAATCTCAAATGCTACACCAAGTTGGCCTATGTATGTACTTAGTAAGTAAAGACACACATAGTGATTACATTTTACTCATCAGTGTAAAGCAAAGCACAAATAATTCCTACGTGCCTTCTGTACCTCTAGGCTTTGCTATTCAACTACAGCAAACTCCATTCAATTCTTACTAATCCCTCCTCGACTGCACTGAAAACAGCCATCTCCAGACTTGCCCTGCTCATGCAAAGGTGACTCCTCTTCCTCCACACTAAGCCACAGGTTGCAGGTCATCAGCAGAACACAGGAGTGGTACCTGCTCAGTACTAAGCATTAGAGGACTGTAACTTGAAAGAAAATAAGACCCCTATATGGAACCACCACCTGTCCCAAACACAGACCAGAATTACTTCTGTTTCCAGGGGAGCTGGTGAAAGAGAAAACTGCTCAGGAGAAAGTGCCATAAAATATGACGGCCACTCCTTTGAGAGGACAGACTTTGTTACAGGGAATAATTTTCCTTTAAGCAGGGGATGGAAATACACATTAACGCGATTGTGCAGCATAGGCAGATAATGATTTTAGAAGAACCTGGACTTAAAGCATCAAATTGAATGAACTACGGTGGCTTCAACTCTTCAACTATTACATCTCTACTTCAGTAACTGGCCAAGGCCATTAAAGTTCCTGGAAAGAATTACAAACCATGTCTTTATTTCTAAGCAATATACAAGTGTTTCTGTCAGCACACATAACAATTTCTATCAGCAACAAACAGGTACTCCCCATCATCCCGCAGGAACTGCTCTTGTGAGATCATATCAACACATTTCAGTCAAAGCCTGTGCACAGCTCCAGCATCCCTACACCTGAAAACACAAGTTTTCACTACATGCCCTCAGTTTCAAACACTGCTCCCACCCTATGCACCTGCTCAGCCCATTTTCAACCTGCCAGAAGACTGCAAAAGGCCCAGTTGTCCAGCTTTTTTTCACACAGGGCATATCTTAAAGCTGTCTTGTTGGAAACACCTCACATCCCACGCACCAGCATGATGCCTTGGTTGAAAACAGGTTGCTGAACATTTTATTCTCAAAGTAATAAAATAGATAGGAGAATGAAAAGCCAAGGCAAACACAAAGGAGTTACAGTTCATTTGTTCAAAGTGAGGATCCTGTCTTTTCTTTGTTAGCTTGTTTTCTACCACAACTGGAAAAAAAATAGCAACTGTTTTCCTAAAGCCTTTCACTAATTTTAGATTTCACATTAATAAAAATCACCATTCAAATGTCTTGGAAGTTTATGACTCAAAAGAAAAAGGTACAATAGACTGTATGTGTCTATTACACTGTGGGAAGGATTGACTGTATGCAAACATATAGGCTATATATACACACACAGTTTGATTACTGCCATATCCAAACAGCTTCCTTGGAGAAAAAAGAAAATAAAAAGTTTCCTCTGACAATCATTCAATCCTCTGCCTTGCTGACACTTTACTGGGTCCTCAGGACTCAACTTTTAACAAATGTCCAACTTCTTCAGAAAGCACAGCACTGGTTTGGGAAAAGAGGATTTGCAACAGCAACTGTTCCTTGCAGGTTCAAATGCTCACCTAAGAGAGATACTTGTTTGTAGACATCTCCAGCTTCCTCAGCAGTCTGGCAACACTTCGGAGCATCACAGGCTTGAATTTAGTTATCTGAATCAATCCTCTGTTCCCATAAACAAGGCACACACAGTGCTGCTGCATCACACCTCCTTCCCTCTCAAGCAACAGAGCACTGTGCAGCCTATAGGTACTCAGGAGAGGAACAAAGGAGGACTGATGCTGCCTTAAAATAGGACGAGACACAGGTGCCCCAGCAAGATAATACAAGCCAGGAGTCAGATGGGTGTGGTGGGGCAGTTTGTTTAATGCAATCAGCCCATCTTCTTACTTTTGCTCTGAAATGCCTCATTCAAATAAAAGATTATATCCACCTGCCACAGGAGGGCTAATTGCTAAATTAATCCAAATAAGTTTTCTGGAGGAAACTGGGACATTTACTCAAGTAATCATTACAGCAAATGCAAGCTAAGGAAATCCAGCAGCATCTGAAAGCTATCACAAGAGATAGAGCAGGGCACTGAAGCAGAGAGAGCCATGACAAGAATAGGAGGAGAAGACCAAGTAAAAGAGAAAAGAAGTTGCTTTAAAATCATGCTATTTCAATGTATACCCCTAAGACTTCTTTAGAAAGTTGGGATGGGAGTTATTTATCCTGCTAAAACAAGTTTACTAATCCAAAAAAAGTTACTTGCTCAGGTGTGGCATATGTCCAGGCTCCTAGGGCTATTTAATGCTGGTCTCAGTCACATTCCATAATTGTTCCCCATTGTTTGTAATGAAATTAGCAAATTAAGATGCCCTGTCTGGGTATGAAGGTGTGGCTGGAGCACTCCTGGGAAACTTTACTGAAACAGGCACAGTTTCTTACCAGCATTAGCCTTACCTGCAATAATGGCAAAAAAGGGGAAATTAAAGCACTGTTGGGGTACGTTTTTATTTTAAGGTAAGTGCTATCTTTGTCGTTCCTTGTGAGTTTCTTTCATATAGCCAAGTTTGTTCAATGAGTTCTACTAAAAAAAACAAACAACCAAACAAAACAAGGCAAAAAAATATAACTTCATGCCAAAACTATTTAAGGAGCTCAATTTCATCTTATAGTATGAAGTAGCATATAAACTTAAGCCCAGGAGAAAGCAGAGATATAACAAGCTGTCCAGTAGAAGAGCATATGCAAAATGATAGCTGCCTCTTGCTGCAGAAGTTGGTTGTATGCTTACCATTTACTCAAAACACGTCTGCATCACTTTTTTACAAATGTCTGTGGCTTTTTGTTGTTTTTTTAAAAAAAAACAAACCTTTTTCTCTCTACCAAGGAGGCAGCACTTTAAATGAGATGTTTATTTAGCTACAGGATGGGGAGCATGCTATGGATAGAACTGGGTGATCAACTACAGATGTATCCTGGCCAAAATAAATAAGTTGCTTAAGACTAAGTAGATCATAACTAGTTCCCCCGTGCAACTTGAGAAGCTTTAATGTAGATGAATTTGCTGCTGCTATCCCACAAGTTGCACCAGCACACCTGGTGAGCTGCAGAGGATGGGGCATAGATGTACAGGCCAAAAGGGAGCTGCTTAAGATGCTGCTGAAAGAAATGCCTACTTTTAATAACTACCATGGGATAAATATCAGTAAGACTCATACAACATAAGAAGATGGAATAATATCACTACAGATATTAAACACCTTTATTTCAGTGTGGCAGAGGCTGCTAGAAAAGGCTCAAAAACTATGCCTGGTCTCCTGTAAGCTTGACTAGTGATCCAAAGTGTATTAAAGCTATTGAAATCAAGTAGATACATTTACTCAATGCTTTCCACAGACACACATCCAAGACGTTTGGGTGTTCCAAAGAGCAGAAAGCACCTATGTGGTGAATTCAGTGTTTTTCTTAATGTAGCTGCTCTGAGTAAAAGTCTCCCAGGAGAAACTCCCAAGCCTTGTGTGACTTGGGAGACTTTGAAACAGTTATAGCAGAGCTTTCTGAAGAAGTAATATAATATATTTTAAGAAATTTGTATTTGTACTTTATTATGGAGGTTAAATTTTCAAATATAGCAAAGAAACCTCTACTCTGAAATGCCATTTTACAAAAAAGAGGTACTAAGGATGGACTCGAAAAATCCTTGGCAGGCTCGAGAATTTATGCTTAATAGCTGCAGGTATCCACACTGCTCTTGATTTTGTTTGTTTTGGGGTTGTTTTGTTGTTTGGTTGTTGTTGTTTTTGTTTTTTGTTGTTTTTTTTTTAATTTCCAACTGATTCCTCTTCTTTCAAATGGAATAACTTTGCCAAGTAAGCACAAAGCCATAGCCCATGGAAGCAGAACACATATCATAGGTGTCTTTCTGAACAGAGCAAGAAAAGGGGTAAATGGTGGCAGTTGCAGCTACTGAGACTGAAATGGAGGAAAAGGGTCTGGTGTTGGTCGAGGGAGCTGTTCTGGGGGGAGCTGTGCCTCATACTGCAGCATGATGGGAACAACCACCTCCACAGAAAGAGATTTTGACCTGCAGGCTCCCTCTCTGGGGGGTTTGCTATGAGGGTAGCCTGGCTAACCCAACCTCAAGGCTACCAGGAGAGAAAAGCCTGCTTGGGTGATCTCTGATTTCTGGGTGGAGAGAGATTTTGGGAGGGGTTTTAGTCTTAGACATTGTTCAAAGGAGTACATGTACAAATTTTAATTGGTGATTTCAGCGTGCCCTTAGGATTTTGGATGGATGCATTTTGAATAAAACAGCAAAAGAAATCTATCTCCACATGTGCTGTCACCAGAGCTGAGATTAGCCCTTATTTATGATTGCTGAACATCTGTGGGTAGGGCATTCACAGCAGAAGTCCCTTGGCTCTGGAGCTTGTTATTTCCCTTGATGAGGAGTCCAAATGTGCTGGTCTTCAGAGTATGGTGCATGGACCATCTATTTGCCACATTCAGTCTTGTTTTAGGAAGGCAATAATGGGAAATATGGTCAGTAATGTGTGATCTCCCCAGGTGAGACCTGAATAAGAGTATTAGTGGAAGTTAATTATAGATAGTGATTGCATCTGCATGGTGTCCTATGAAAAGATGAAGCATCCGTGTTAAATAGGACTGTGCAAACACCTTTTCAGTTTGGTAGGGGTTTTTTTGTTTGTTTGTTTGTTTTTTTTTCCTACTATGATGTTGGTGGTTTTGAAGTTTCAGTGAAAAACAGGTTTAATCCCAGTTTACTGACATCTGCTGTGCATAAGAAGAAGTTTGGAAGGAAAACATGGTCTCTTATCCTAATTCCAAAGTAGATGGGGGAAACATGAATGGGGAAATTAAAGTGACGTGTATTTTTAGGTGGTGTTTATTCTTTTTATAGATTGTTAAACTGAATGTGGGTGTGTGTGGGGAAAAAAAGTACCAGTGGAAAAAGAATAATTATGAGAGAGACAAAGTGCAAATATTGCTGAATAAATGAACAATGCTTTTGCTTTTTCACAAGGTTAAACATGAATTTTGTTTGCTGCCTAGTATCCTGAACTAAATCTGAGTTCTTGTGTCCTTGTTCTGTTCCATCAGTATGGCCATAACTTGTTAGCCTGTGACAGTTATGAAGCACATACACTTAAGGCTTCTCATTTTGGTGAGCGTGGAAAAAAGCTATACAATAATTTTGGTTTAAGTCAAGAGACCTATTTTCAATGCTCACTGCTGTTTGTGAACTGTTTAACTCTTCTAATGCATGTTCAAATGGAAAAAAATAGCAAAGCTAATAATTATTTTTAAAAGCATCATCTGAAAAACTTTTTATAATGTTTATTCTGGACATTTTTACAACCATACATAATCTCAGCTATAGAATTCATTTTTTGGTAGTAGTAATGTGGATGAATGGCTTTTTTTTCAAGTTGAAGCATATATTTTGGATGGCTGCCTCTCAAGAGTTTAAAAGTTATGGCATTTCTCTAAGATCTGAGAACAATGTCAGAAGTTAGACTGTGTAACATTGCTGATGGCAGAAGTCAGGAGGACAGAATGTGATGGTTTCTTTTACATAGGAATTATTGAGACAAAGTGTCAGGCATTTGGAGCCAATGCAAGAGTGTTTGTTGTATGCTGGTTACTGTTAACAGCAAAAGTGTGCAGGAAAAGCACTTTTCACACTAATTCTGTGTGGTTTTCTCCTTTGTGGTGAATGGACAGTGCCTGCTAGAAAGATCTTCACTCCTAGATCACTTCTAAGTCATCCTTACATAATCCTCTACACCTTTGTTATGCTTCTTTCTAAATTCTGCAACATCAGTCTGTCCAGTCTCAACATATATATATCACATTCTCCATGAAATGCTACCCTGCTGTCTCACCTTTGCTTGTCACTTGTATCATGTAATTCTCTGCTTTAAGTGTGTTGCCTTCCCTAATTGAACTTAAGCTTTAAAAGACCTAAGTAACCACCTTCTGTGCTTAACAGAAGACAAGATTTGTGTTGCTCATGTCTCCTGTATGATATGACTGCTTCCAACCACTCCTTTATCACTTACAAAATCAAATACATTTTCATAACAGTATAGAGGTTTGAACAGTTACTTGCCATGAGCTAGAGAATAGCAATTTCAATGAGCAATAGTGACATAAAAATCTTTCCAAACAATCCTCTGTTTGTCAGCAGTAAAGCAAATGTGAATTTAGGCAAACATGGTGAACGTTCTTGCTTTGCCACCTAATATATTTTTGTACCAAATAAAACTGCACCAATGAATTCTGAATCTGGATAAAATTAATGGTCCTTTTGCCCAGGCCAAATCCTAAGTTTCTGTATCACTCATCTTGTTTCTCTCTTCTGTGTCTTGCTAAAAAGATAAGAAACATGTTGGCACAGAAGAAAAATTATTACTTGGACTGTTCTCCCAGCCAATGAATCTGTTTTCTATAAATGCAGCTTTAACAGAAAAATCCAGTTAGGTAAACAGAAAAGATTAGTAAACAACAAGCAATATCAAGATAGCATTAATCTCAATCTAGTAATAAAATGGATTATTTTTTTCTTTTTTATTAAATATCCCTGAAATTTAATTGTTAGGTCCAGATGACAGATGAGTTTAAGATTAAGTGTGTCAGTTTGTGTTGACTTAATCCAGCATGGATCTCACTGTTGGGGGGATCAGATCTCCATGATCACATCAGTGTTCATTCATGCACACAGACATAAATAATAATAAAATAATTACCAATCTCTCTTGCATTATACAACTGAGCAATAACCTAACTGAGAAATAACTAATGTATGAACAAAACCATTGTCTAGTAAGCATAACATTCTGTTGCACTCTGACCACGTAACAGCACAACAAATGTTTTAACTGGCAAGCCTTTGTGATAAGCAACAACAACTGTTGTAACACTTGCCTTGCACTTTGAAAAATATTTCTACCTTCCTAGCTTAAAAGAGTGCTAAGGATCACTGCTCTTACCTTACTGAGAAGCAAAGTGAGGAATGGTGTGATGGAGTGAGCCCTTCAGTTACTTGAGATGAATGTGTGACCCTGAAGTTTCTCGTGAATCTCTTGATACTATTGCCATGCTCCAATTGCCAGACCCTGCTATGGGATCTATGGTTAATACAGCTATAAGATTAATTACTAAAAAGATTCAGGGGGCTTAACTACAGTTATTTATTTTGACATGGGGGGCGGGAGGGGGGAGTTGTGGGTATATTATAGTTTTAAAAACAAGAGGTACAAAACAAGGTGTTTTGGGTAAGAGGATTCCAAATATATGTAACTTTTCCTTTCAAGCGTGAGTTAAAGCTGGCACTTACTCACTCAGCCGCGCTCCTAAAGGAAGGGCCCGGAGTTTGTGACGTGCAGTAACTTTTCCACACCAGGCCTTGCAGCTGCCATCGCCCAGCAGCGATACTGGGCAAAGGCTGGTGGCTGCTGAGCCTGGGGCAGCCCGACAAGGCCTCACGGGTGTGAAGGTGCCGCAAAGTCTCCTGAGGCACCAGGGGAGGGAGGGAGGGAGGCAGCAGCCTGGGGGCAGCTGTTCTCCCCCTCAGGCTGGGCCTCCGCTTGGGCTGGTGTCCCCCAGGCTCCCCTCGGAGCTGGCTCT
>NW_010308584.1:0-33053 GCF_000700745.2 Antrostomus carolinensis
CATATACATACACATAGGGGTGTGTGTGTGCGTATCCATACACATGGGGGTGTGTGTGTATGTGTGTGCGTATCCATACACGTGTGTGTGTATGTGTGTGCGTATCCATACACGTGTGTGTGTGTGTGTGTGTGTATGTGTGTGCATATACATACACATAGGGGTGTGTGTGTATGTGTGTGCGTATACATACACATAGGGGGGTGTGTGTGTGCGCGTATACATACACATAGGGGGTGTGTGTGTGCGCGTATACATACACATAGGGGGGGGTGTGTGTGTATCCATACACGTAGGTGTGTGTGTGCGTATCCATACACGTAGGTGTGTGTGTGCGTATACATACACATAGGGGTGTGTGTGTATAGAGTGAGAGGGGCAGCCATTTGAAAACATTTAAAACATGTTTTAAAATACACTTTTGAATCTGCTCATTTAGTCAGGGGGTTATTTTTTCTGCAGCAATGGATGAAGGCTGTATTAAAGTCATAGCATAATAGGAAGATCCTAAAATATTTAGACTTTTGTACAGCCCTTATCCTGTCTTCATCTTTGAATAGACTGTTATGAATGAGACCTTGTCAGTTGACCTTCATTTAAGAGGACTGCATTTCTGCACTACCAGAAATACAACTGTGCCCAAGCCATTTCAAAGAACAGCCATATTATAAACCAGATCTCATAATACCTAGATAGAAGCTTGGAGATAGACTGTCTAGTGTATGGATTGTGTATAAAATGAAAAAATAAAAGTTGAATGCTGTCTTCTTAGTGCTTTGAGAAGGGCTTAATTTAATCTTCTCTACTAAAGAGAGAAGAATAATGGGGAATTTAGATATAATGCCAAAGGAAGCCGAAAGTAGAGGCAGAAGGCCAAATGGAAAAATTCTTCTTGTGTGATACAGCCAGAATCCTTCCTGTATTTTAACTTAATGCAAGATTTATTGCCATTGCAGTTAGTTTTTGATATAGGCATATAACATCATCGGCTTTTATATTCTACAGTAGGCTAGTTTGAATTATATGTTTATTCAGGATACAAATAGCAACAGCAGTTTGCACAGTCTATTTGGTATATAATATTGTACCAATAATACACAATTTCTGTTGCATGCATGCTAGTGTAAAAAATTTCGGAGACAATTCTTTCAAGCTAAATATTTATTTCTACACAAGTAGAAGGCATTGTTGTTATGATGAAAATATGATATATATTCTTCTATTGTTTATCTTCAACATATGAATCTGTGATGTGTGACTAAAATACTTTTGTGCCCTGGGTGACTTTGTTATATGACAATTAATACTGTGATTCTGTTGCTTGATTCACATATGTGATTTCTTTTTGAAGTTAAACAGCCCTATTGAAAGGCTGCATAACTTTTGTCAAAGGGTCAGACTTTTAGAATGTACTTAAATGAGGACAACTGAAAACTGAACAGTGCATTGTCTATTCACTCTTTGGGTACAGAACAGAAGGTTTTCATTTCTTGTAGTGTGGGCGATTATTAGTTGGTTTTGTTTGTTTGGTTGGGTTTTGTTGTTTTTAGTTTTGGGATCTGTTGGATAAGTATAAAGGCTTAATCTAGGAAATACAGAATTTTGGGTTCAAGTGGCTTCCTGGCTGTTTCTGCTGATGTGTACAATAGTGTGATTTAGTGCTGCGTAGTAGTGATCCCTGCAAAATATTTTAAATTTTTAATCTGTTTACATCTGTACCCAAGGAGGGGAAACTTCAGGTGTTTTAGAGTTACCCGGTTGTACTGAGTGGAAATTTCTTGGAAAAGGGGAGATGGGGAATAAAAAAAAATGTTTTGGTCTAATTTGAGTGCTCCTGCATAATTGTAAATAAAATCAGATTTTCATTAAAACGGAATTCTGCAGTGAGAGTGCTACAATGAAAAGTATGTACTGCAATGGTTCTCACTGGGAAAGCTGGGGGGAGGGAGAATTGGAGAACAGGACCATAAATGGCATATATAACAGTACCAAAACCATTGCATTTTTATTGTGTGTGTTTAATTATGATGGTATGTGTGAAAATTTTACATAATGTGGTCCAAGGAAAACATCTACATAGTCTAGAAGACAGTTTGTCAGAGCTCCCGTGACTGGTATAAGTATCATGCTATTATTGTAATTTTGGAAATGCTCAGACTTCAGAATATCGTACTGAGAAAGATATGTTAATGATTTTTACTTGTGGTGGAAGCAGACATTTGAGGATACTGAGGAGTGCAAGGTTTTTTTCCATGATGTTTTACCGTGTTAAATATATAACGCATGGGAAGCTAGAGTCTGTGTAACTCCTGAAGTTTAATATTAAAGATTGACGTATTATTAGTACACTGCTTATTAATTTCATAGGTTTGGCTCTCAGAGTTTGTATGCCTGGTTTTTTTTAATGCAAAATTGCCTCTATGCCCTGAGTTAAAATGTGGGAAAATGTTTCCAAGGATCTGTTTATTTTGTTGAAATCTGAATGTAAACATTTTGATCTAGTAATAGAAGTGTTTTCTTTGAAATTAAACCTACTGAAATCTTTTCTTTTGCTTGATACAAGTGTGTGAAATCACCAGGCAGAAAAAACCCATTGCAATCAAATGTCAACTCCAGTCATAATAGTTTTCAAAATAGTACTTTCTCATATGGCACCATATAGCAAACCTGTGCATTGAAAATATAAGGTATTATGTGCCTGTTCACAATACTTGGTTTCTCTCAGAAGTAATATTTTTAGTGAAATGAAAGTTTAGTCATATGATGACCAATAATTTTGTGTTTGGAGGCAGGTTGTTATATGTCAGATTTCCCAATGTCTTGTGATAAGAACTGAGTGCAGATCTGTTCCTCTGAACAGATTATCAACCAGTTGACAAAGACCGTTATGTTGTCGCATATTGAGGAAATGAGATGGGGAACAGAATCTGGGCTGCCAGTAACACCAGTACATTCTGTCCCCTCCCCCCCAGCTAGAGGTGCCTTTATTGCAAAAACCTTTGAAGTTTTTTTCCGTTTTTCATGTGTTTTAACCTGGAATGATGCTATTTCTGTATAGTGCTTGGCAGACATTTCACAAGGGCTTTTCTGATGGTAGAAACTGTAAGTGTAAGGCTTATATTAGACATTTGAGAAAGGGAGAAATGACTGAATTTGTGTTCTTGCCGTGGAGTAAGCGATACCTTTTGCTGCAGTTATGGTCAAGGGTGCTTAGCCACAGTGTTGAAAAAACAAACAAACAAATCTGTTCACTCCTCATCCTCCCACCACCATCCAAAAAGCTCTGCTTTCATCCTAATTTGATTCACTTCCCATCTTCATGGCACACAATGTATTTTCTTTCTTTCAGTCTGTTTTTAAAATGAGTTAAAGCAATAAGAGCTGTAGAGTCAGAGCATGACAAAATCTGGGGGTTTATGAGAATATGGTGTTTCTTTGATTCATTTTCATTCCTTGTTAGAATTCATTTTGTTGGGGTTTTTTAGAAAATTACAATTGAAAGCAAACCTGTGAACTTATGCAGCTGGAGCAGGACAAATATTTAGAGATAGTATTGTAGTTATCTTGTAAGCGGATTAACATGCCCAGTCTTCCCAGTCTGGGGGAATTACAGTGTGTGGATAACTGCAGTATATGCAAGTCTAGAAATCATAAGACTTTCATGCTGAAATTTTTGCAGTAAATTACTGTTCTGTTTCTAACTTGCTTGTCTGATGTTGAACAGATATCTTTTGTGTTTCAATACTTAGTCAATATTTTTATTGCCAGCACCCTAGATACATGAATTCGTTGTCTCAGTAGTGAATTTGTTGATATGAGGGCTTTAATAGATGTTATGCCGGAGGCTTGCTACTCTGTTTGCACATGGCACAGATAACTTGTATAAATACACATTTATTTTTTTCCTTTTTATAGTACTTTTTGATTTCCCATATGTACAGTTGCTATCACTTAACTTCGGTGTAGCCAGTGCAGCACGTGGGTGTCCAACGAGACTGTCTTGTGGTGTCTTAATGTACAACTTGCAAAGTAAAGAAATATAAGAAGAGTTAAGAAGAAAATCTCAGATAGCATAAATTTCATTACCAGTATTACTCAACTGACTGCACAGATCTGTGCTTTAGTATTACTAGCAGCCTGTTCCAGTTATAATAGAGCTCAAGATCGTCACCTTTTGTGGTTAAAAAAAAAAAAAAAGCACCTACTCTTTTGCAACTGAACTTGCATAGTAGATCAGCTGTTATTCATAAAGCATGAAGCCTTGACTGTCAAGACAATTTGCAATTAGAACGTTTTTCTAGACTTTTCCCTGGCCTGTGACAATTCAAAATAGCCCTTTCCATGTCAAAGTGGTTATAGTCTGTTGTAGGCTTATAATCGTCACTGTCATCGCTCAAGCCCTCTTATCTCGTGGCTCGTTTATTACAATTTATTATAGCTGCAGCTAAAGCTTTTGATCCTGAAAAAGCTCATGCTGTTTTTGAACTCAGCAGTTACTTTTCTAGGTAACACAAACAACTAGGAGTTCATCACTCCACTGTACAGCTTCGTGCATTGGCTCCTCAGGGAATGCAGTTTCAAGATTTTCTCCTGATATTTTAAGTCTTTCAGGGTGATTACTTGGAAAATTGCTTTCATCTCTCTGGCCATGACCACCCATTATAATTATATTTTCTTGTGGCATAATGTAATATATAACTGTAGTGCTGGGATTGCTAAAGCTGGTAAGGTATGGAACAAAAATATTAAAACTTATTTTCAGTGAATAGAAAGGAGGTGATCGCATCAGGATGAAGTACAACCTGGTAATAGTGGTGCTGGATGATTTGTTGAACAAGCAATCACAAAAAACCCTAAGGTCTTTAATAGCTTCCTTTGCATTAGAATTCTAATATTGCAGCATCTCCTGTTCTAGCAACAGGATTCAGTATAACTAAGGGGAGTCTGGAAAGAGCCTCATCAGTTCTTGTTGCATTGAGATATAGAACAGCATCACATAAAGTTAATCAATTGTTTGGATCTTGGTTCAGTTTGGGGTTTTTTTGGAAAAGAATTCATGCAGAAGTTAAGGATCCATCTGTATCCGTTTAGGCACCTGCAGAACTTTTAAAAATACTTTTCTCATAAAGAGCATTTCAGGAGTCTTTCCAGAAGTTGCACAGGAACCTTTTTAAGCTCTTTTAAGCCTTTTCCTCTGCAAATTTATTGCTCACTGAATGCAGATGTAATTGAGATCTTCGTGTTGCTGTATACTGAGCAACATTTTCTTTAATGTACATATGACTGTTCCTTTGAATATCATTTCCAAAGCAGGATCTGGCTAGAAAAATAACAGGGCTTTTCTACGTATGTTTGGAGTTTGCATATCAGCAGTGCTTTTATGCAAATACCTTGTTTGAGGCCCATATCCTGTGCTGTTTCTGATGAAAAACCACTTCATATGAGTGAGTAATACTTGCAGTTAGAGGTAGTAGTGTTGGAACTGGAGAATCATGAATGCGTGAAGTCCAGAGTTGGAGACTAAAACATTAGCAAAATGTAATAAATTCAAAATTGTGCAAATTCCAGTTCTATTGAACCGATGTGGCATGTTCTGATTTTAGTGTTCAGAAAAGCAGTAGTGTATAAACCTGTGCACCTGACTTCTGAAAAAGATGAAAAATCCTTTTGTTCTCAAACTGTGTTTGTCTAAAATCTTACTGATTGCCAAGTAATATGCGTGAGGCTGGCTCAGATAATTAACCCGAAGGGAGAGAATTCTGAGCAAAAACAATGTTGGAGTGATACCTATTTCTGTCTTTTTGTGCATTTCAAGGGAATGAGTCATTTAAATAAACGTAATATATTATAGGCAGGCCTTTATTTTTAAAACAAACAAACAAAATCTCTGGAGTCCTCAGGATTAAAAGTTGTTGGTTTTTGATTAAAACAGCTTATCCTCAGGAAAATGGAAAAAAAACATGTTTAATCTGGCTTTGTCACCAACATTCCTCTTCAACTCAAAATTAATTAGTATTTCAATAGCAACAGTTTGAAATTACATGACTGATATAAAGTCAAGGGGAAGATCTTAATTTTACTGATATTTTGTGTAAGGATAAAGATGGGATGAACTGTAGCGCACTTGGTTGAAGACTGTTCAGGAATGTTTTGAAAGCTTAGTTGTAATACTTAAATTTTAAGGCATCTCAGTAATTGTTACTTTCATTAACTCTTTCCAAAAGCATCTCCAATAATTTTTATTATTATTATTTTAGTATATTTACATGACTTTGTCCCTAGTTCATCACTAGTCATTACTGTATTCATTTAGGCCAGTTCTGACTTGTGTTGCTTAGAACCATTTTCTTTGCAGAACCAGAATATTGTCTAAGCTATCTGTGAGCAGTCCAATTAATTCAGTCATATTTTCCCATGTTTAAGCCAAACTTCTTTTAACCTGGTTGTGTTAAATAAGAAATTGCAGTATTTTTCATGTATTTCAATGATGCTGATCTCCAGGCCTAACCTGCTACTGAAAAAAAAATCATCATATTCTCTATTATGTTTTACAGTGTCAGTGTCTCAGAATTGGAGTAATGGTGTCAGTTTTAATTCTATGATGGATTTATAAAGGACCAGATTTATAAACAGAAGTTTAATTAGAATGCTGGGGACCAACGACTATTAGTATATCTAAATGTCAGTTAGTCCCTTGATGACGACAGCATAGTTTTATTTCTGCCACCTTCCCTTGTTTCTCCTTTCTCCCTCTCTGCCATCCCTGTAATGCTGTACTCATACAGAAGAGACTCTACATCTGATTTCCTTATGCTCACAAAATCTGTAGTATGTACTGACTTTAACAGTATTTTGAAAACTACAATGAAATTTGCCTTATCTTTATAAGAAGATGGGCATCAATTTCTCTTTCTTGCAACTGAATTTGAGGATTTGCAATCTTCCACTGGTATTTTTATTCCAACTATGCTTGATAAGACACTATCTTCAGTATAAGTAGTTTTGAATTTCTAAATAAATATGATTTATATAATTTTTACAAAGCCCTTTTGTCACATCAATTTTTTAGTTGTTCAAGTGGGAAATCATGAAGCTATGGTGTTATTTTCCTTAGGCAACTGGTATCAGAAGCCTTTGATAAATAATGGTAAACTTCTCCCCATTTAAAATTCCTTCTATAAAAATATCTTTAATTCTACTTAAACTCCCACTCTCTTTTCTAGACAATAAAGAAGCCGAAACAATGTAAACAGTAGAAGTGACCTTTTTGTTACATTACAATATTATATTACAAGCAATAGAAGTTAAGATGCCTGTGATATTAGCAGTATTTGCAAAATAGTTAAAACCCCGTTATCAAATTCTATTTTTTTACAGCATAGATTAAAATTAGGAAGGCAGTTAAAAGCTTGCAATTTATTATTTGAGTAACTCTCTTGGGGGACTGCAAATGCAGATTTGTGTGCATAGAAGTATGCAAATAAGCTATACCAGTTTCATGTGTAAACAAAACGATGGTGAAACAGTAGCTAAATTTAAAATATTACTAAAATTTTCTTGATATGAAGAGAAGTCAGAGAACTATTAGGAAAACTGCAGAGGCAGAGCAACTCTGTTGGATTGGTTTGCTTGATTCTTTGGAAGATTATTTTTTTTTTTTTAAAACATGGTTTTTAATGGCTTTAAATTTTTATAACAAAGCCCCCTGTCTTCAGAATCCAAACTATTTATATGAAATAGATGTTTCCATCAAGCTGAAAGTAGGGCATCTGGACCAGAGTTAGATACCTATGTTTGAAGTCATCCCATTGTTTTGACTATTTGTTATACGTTGGTGTACAAGATTTAATTTCTAGAAAATAGTATTCTTTTTAACTATGCAGTTTTTTTGGATTTTGCCATAGTTCTTTAAGCTGGCTTTACTAGAATTTGCAAAGGCTTAATACTTTAAATCATTCAGGCAATGATAGTATAGTTGCTGGTAATTAAAATTGGTTCTTACAGTCTCTTCTGCCCTAA
The DNA here is from genome assembly GCF_000700745.2 of Antrostomus carolinensis. NCBI lineage: Eukaryota > Metazoa > Chordata > Aves > Caprimulgiformes > Caprimulgidae > Antrostomus > Antrostomus carolinensis. The sequence goes on from NW_010308584.1 coordinate 8,020, forward strand.
ATTGAGTTAGACAAATTGGGGTCCATTCATGAAGATAATTTTACATGCTTAGCATCCACATGTATTTATTTTCTTTCTCATTTGAGATCCAAGTGTTGCAGTTTTACTATGTTCATCTTTATGAACAGAACAGTCTTTGATTCAATTGTCTTCCATTGTGGGTGGTAAAGATGAGAGCTGCCTTGTTTTATATGCAAGTAGTTGCTAATACTTCTTGCAGAATCAAATGTTGCCTTTTACTTGTACTACTTCTGTGCAGGAGCATGCAAGTTAACAAATAATTTTGATTTTTGTATAAAAATGTTGCACTAATTTAAATGCTGTAAAGAAGCAAGTAGAAATTAAATTTGCTTAATTAAAGAAGCCACAAGATGGCATCAAATTGTCAATTCTATCCAGTGCTCCTAACGTTTTTTAAAGGTCAAAATATTACAGACTGTATGGATCTGTACATAGAAACCAGTTGGGACGGTGAATGTGCAATGAAATAGAGTTTTTTCCTTCTTTTATTTGTACTTTGTGAAGCGATTATAAGAAACATTTAATAGCTTTTTTGTGCTTCAAGAGAGTAAACTAACTTGAGTATATGTGAAACCTGCCTCAAAAATTTCTACCAATATAACATGTTTTATTGCTTTAAACATTAGAGTTCATTTCCTAAAATGTACCATAAATTATGTTCAGGCAGTTTCCGATTCCAGTGCAAAAATGAGTGAAAGTAACGTAACTGTGAATGTTAATGCTCATTTAGACTTAAGAAAAGTACAAAATATCTGAAATACAAAATTCGTTCTGAAATATAGAAAAATACTAATTAGGTCTTGGTGTCAGATGAATATTGGCAATTGGTGATTTTTGCAAACAGATACAAAGACTGACAGATTTATTTTTTTTTTTAATTAAAAAGGTCAGTAAACACTGCAGAAGGTTTAAAAAGCTGATTTAAAAAAACCCACAAACAAACAAACCAAAAAACACCCCCCACCCCCCCAAAAAAAACCCAAAACAACCCAACAACAAACCAAAACCAAACAAAACCAACCCACCACACCCCCTGTTAGGTAACGAAATACAACCATAGATTGACCATAGGTAACTTTGTTTTTTGTTAGATAATTTTTTCATGTCTGTGTAGGTGCAATATCTCAGATTTAATATTGCAAGAAATAGATCTTTTAAAAGTTTGTGAACTTTTTACATTAAAATGGATTGAGGATGCAGTATATTGCAGGACAGACAAGGGTGGTAAGAATCTCTCCAAAACATTTTGCGTCTTCATAATATACTGCAACTCGCCTGTATAATGTAGAAGCAGGGAAGGGAAAAAGGTGTGAAAGGAAAGGTGTGCAGTGGGCTATATACAAAACGTACAAATTTAGGGGACTTTAAGCAATAAACCTAAAGCTGCTTCTTGTTGTAAGTGTAGTTTACTTTCAGAAAGCTTATCAGAGCACATAGCAGTGTCTGGATTTTTAAGACAAACATAGAAATTGTATGAAGGAATGAGGGAAGAAAAGAACACACTAAAAGCTTAATTACCAGGGTGTACAATAACAGTAGAAGTCAGTCATTCTTTAGGGTGTGGGGATTTTTTTCCTTGTTTGACTATAAGTGGGAATCTGGATATTTTTTTCCTCATGTACTAACTTGTTTTCTTTTCATACCTTGGTTTACAAACCCAGTATTTTTAGATATTTAGGTAGGACAATGGTAAACAGCAGAAGGCATACATGGAAATAAAAGCAATTTTTGAGCAGACATTTTGTAAATGTCTGGTATGGTAGGAAACATTAGTACTGACATGGAATGAACTCCACTGAGAAGTATATACTGCAGTGTAGCTGTGAATGATGCAGTGAAATCCAGGAAAGTGTAAAGCTTTCGGTGTCTGTTTTCCTGATTTCATTCTATGTCAGGTTGTTGCTTCTGAATATTTAAATACTCTTCTGTTTAATGTAAATAATAAGCAAACTATATAAAACCTCCTATGGTAAATAGCACAACTAAACCAAGTAAACTCACGGTGTTAAGTGGTCGTCTTAAAGATTTGTATTTTTCAAATTACATGGTTTTGTTACTAAATTAGTTTCAACTTATGAATATTCATAATATACTACTTAACAGTCTCAGACGGCTTATGCATAAGAATTAGGTATATCATCTTCAAGCAAAACTGTTAAGTGTTCAGAAACTTTGAGGAAATGAATGTTCTTTAAATAGCTAAACAGTAATTTTTCTGCTGCTTCTGATGCTTAGGATACAGCTGCACAAACCAGAGCTCCCCTAACTGGAGTTAGAATTTGCAGTGTGCTGGTAACTTAAAAGTAACTTTTACATTCAAAACTTCCCATTAGAAGACTTTGAAATATCTTACTGCATGCTCACCGAGAAATGGGCTAGTGTCTTTACAAGGAGTTAGAGCATGCAAAGGAGAAGTTGCCTCTGAGTTGCTAACAGGTCATTAATTGCCAGCAGCGCTTACCTTGTGTGGTTGAATGAACCAACTATGAAGTTTACTCTGGCAACTTAATTTTCTTTTCCTCTGGGAGAAATCCTAGCGTGTAGTTTTCTGTGGTTATGCCTGCCTTGTAAACAGAGCTTGTATTGTAAATTAGTGTGTTGTCAAAGGTAAAACTTACACCTCTATCTGAATCCTTTTCAAAAGCATTGTCTTGTCTCTAAACCCAGCATCTTTTGTTTTCAGGACAGCGTCAAATGTTAGCAAAATTATCCTGCTAATGACTTCCTTATTGAAAGCGGGTTTTCTTCTCCACTTCGTGTATCTTGTCAACCATCACTGCTCTGTGCTTTTGTATACTTCTCTCCTTACAAGCCAGTTAATAAATGTGGGGTTGAAATATTGATCAGAGCTTCTTTTGCTACCATGTCTTCAGTTTTTACATAATAGGAGGTGGTGATTGGGTCACTGATAATCATAAAGAGAGATGTAAATCAGTTACAAAGAATGGCTGTTATGCATTTATTAGGTGACAATTGAGCTTCTGTGCTAAGATGCTAGAATATCAGGAGTGGTGAGCTGTGGTTCATCCGTGAAATTACTAGTCTGGAGCAGTGATTTACAGAACTAAAAGCCATGACTTCCATCGTATATTGATTTGTAGAAATTGTTCTTACAAATATAAAGGTCGTAAGTGTGGAAGGGGTAGCTGTCTTTTGCGTCTACGTATTTAAATGAATTTGTTTCCTACCATTAATCAGGTATTTTCATGTGATTATTTTTTTTCCAGTGTTGTTTTGGAGGTTTGCTTTGTTTCAGTTGCATTGTTTTCAAAACCCTGCCTTTTCTTTTAGGCTTCTGCACTAAGTTTCCCTTTAATCACTTTAGAGAGGACAGTTCAGAGGAAAGTATGAAAAACTCCCAAATAGATCATCTAAGTTATTTTGTTAAGCTTGATCCTATGTATATTCTAGTGCTTTATGGAAGTCTTGGTGAAGAGGGAAATCACAAGCACAAGTCATATGGAAATCAAAGCAAGGCTTCAGTTGTAATTTGATTATAAATCTTTCCAAGAATTTCTAAAAACTCCCGAATATTGGAAGCAGCTCCTGGTTCCCTCCCTTTGTTGCAGCTGCCATAGGACCCACAGGGTCTGAGACATTGGAGACACTTTTTAATTGACAATACACAGTAAGTGTAAGGGAGGGAAAAGTTGCATTACTGATTCTGTAGGGGAGGCAAGAGGAATGCATGGATGGTCCCGCAGACAGTCATAGTTAAACATTCAAACAAACTGACTTGGATTTAGAAACTTAAAACTTAGCACCGCAGGAAGTGATGTTTCTTTAGCTTGATGTTTGGGGGGTTTTTTCCCCTTTCATAAAGTGCAGTGAATTTAAAGAAAGATTATGGAAGGATTCTTGGTATTTATTCAAAATGTGTAATTAATGTACCAAAGGAACAGTCTTTTCACACAGAAAATGGCCTTTTTCTATAGAATCAGATGCAAAATGTTTTATTTCCTCTTTCTTGGTTAAAAGACAGGTGATATTCTTTCAATTAACTGCTGTTTCTCAGTTGCAAGTCTTCTCTCAAAGTTACTCAGCCTTTCCTGCTGCTCTTCCTTTAGAGTGTGGTATTTTGATTTTCATCGTTTTCTGAGTAATTATTGTGAAAGGACACTGGCAAAAATACCTTTTCTCAGATACTAAAAAAGTAAGTCTTAAAATAACAGTTACTGACTCAAGTGCCCTACATAGACACGTTGGTATTTTAATAAGCAGAAAAGATACAGCAAAGTTCAGGTTTAATCCATTTCTTGCAATGGGGGGTTAAATCCTTATACTGAAGATTAATATGAGGTTGCTGACTGTAAAAGTTACAAAAGCTGGGCTCTGTACCAAACGTCAGCTCCAGCCCATTGTAACTGATCATGGGTGGCTTTGGCTAAAGCTCAGGGAGGAGATATTTTGAGTAAATTTGTGGTTTTTTAAAGGCTTGTCAAGTGATCTTCTATTTGTACTTCACAGTTCTTGAGATAAAAAAACAAGTTTCAACTTTCATGATGGAAACTTAAAAGCAGGTTCTTTAAGTGTTATTTAAATGACGAAACTTGAGGCTCCTTGTGTGTAGTCCCCTGCTCATTAGCTTTTTAAATCTTGAATTACAGAACATACTGTTATTTATACATGGGCATACAAGTGTGATAATGCTGTACTGGAGTCCTTTCAAGCAGGTTTTTCCCAGAGTGGGATCTCTGACCTTTCTGAGTGTCTCACAGTTGAAGGATATGCTTCACATAGCGTTTAAGTAATTTTCAGATAAAATTCATGGTTTCATGTTACAAGGTTTTCTGTCAACCTTACAAACTGCAGTGACTGGAATAGATGGCATTTTTTTACAGTGTTAGTAATATTGTTAGTAATATGTTTTCTTCAGTGAGGTTTCTCAGAAGTTACTCAGAACAGAATTTGTTCTTGCAGGAATTTAATGTTGCTTTGGAACCAGGCGTGTGTGACCTCACTGTTCTCTTACGTGGTGTGTTGACTCTGCAGAGTTAACAAGAATAAATGGTAGTGCAGGTCTTTTGTTTGTTACATTAAGGTAATTGGATAAGGCATGAGCAGAACTAATTATCATGAGAATGCTATTTCTGGGCACTAAAACTCTTCAAGTCAGGAATGCATTGCAATTTCTTGGTCCTAGTTTTCCATCCAGAGCATGAGGAGATCTTGTTTTGAAATTTCTATAGCAAATTGCTTACATTTATGTTATTAACCCTTGGTGAAAGTGATCATAGGTAAAATGAAACAATACTATAAATAGAAAAAGTTTCTTTGAATATAGAAAAAATGTGTCTAATTGGCATTTGATGGTTAAAATGTAAACCTGTAAAAACTTATGATTGTCTCTCCTCCCAAAGTCTAAAGCAGAACCTGTAAAGAATTTTTAATGTCTTCACTATTTTCTTTCTTCTCTTTAATGGAAATATATTGCCCTTATTTTCATGATACCCTCTGTAGCTCTGTGCTCACTAAAAAAGCCCCATGTACCTGACAAGAAGGCCAGCTGTTAATGTTACTTCTTCTTTCTTTTAAAAGGAAGGTGCTTCTGCTCGAAAAACACAGACTCCAGCAGCACAGCCTGTACCACGACCAGGTAAGGTAACATACTTTCATATGTACACTTCTGTTCCAAAGAAGTATGAGTTTCAAAGAAGTACTACTTAAAACTTTAGTTAGATGAAGAATGAAGTGAGGTTTTTTTATTTGTCGCCCTTAACTGCATATATATTGGAAACAACACGTAACTTTTTGGTTAATGTTATACCTTGGGGCTTGGGTTCATTCTCTTCAGTGTGTTGTCCAATTCTTGCCCATTGACAGGAGGAGCTCGTGAGATTAAAAAGTGACAAACTTCTTGGTTGTCGACTTGGTATTTCACAAATGCCAGCTCAAATACATAATGAGAGCTGGTTAATACTCTGAGGAGAAACAACCTAAATAGGAAAGCTAATCTCAAAAAGAGATACATCATTACTTCTGTTATTAACATATCAGAAATAAAGCTTTCTCTGACTGTGTTATCATTACTTCTTCACACTTCTTGGCACGTAAGGTATTTGTAATGGGACCAGAATCCTCAACTGGCTTTTAAATTTCCAGTTAGTAGACTTTAGCTACCAAGCCAATTTTGTATGTCAGATTGAATCTCAAATTGAGATTCAAAGATAGAACGATACAGGTATTTTGTTTTGTTTTAATGAGAAACCATTAGAAAGAGTTTTTAAAAGAGTGTAAGGGTACAGTTGGTATATGAGGAAATCACCATTTCCAAATAGCTATGTGCATATCTGCACCTAGTTTACATACTATGATAATTTCTGGTTTGGTGGAAGAAATTCTCAAGTGAAAGGTGTTATTTAAGAGCAAGGTTATGGTTATTGTTGTTATGAAGGTATTGGAAAGGGGATGTTCTGGTTTTTTTGGAAACAAAGCTACCTTTTGCAATGAATATACTTCTTCTAGAACTACTGTATATTCTTGTTGAGACTACTAAATGCGTTCAATGTGTATCTAATTCCTTGAGACACATTAGTAGGATTTAATGCTAAGATTTAATATTGTAAAAGCTATTCTTCCCCAAAAATCTATTTTAATATTGAATATTCTGAGCATACCTAAATGCTGTTGTGTACAGATTCTTCTGTTTGGTTATTTCGGTGCTAGAAAGGTCATGCTGCCTGTCATACTTATCTCACTAGCTCTGTTAAGCATGATAATGCAAATAGAGTTGACAGACAGCAGTCTGAAAAGGGTAGAAGTGGCAAGAACAGAAATCTGACTGAATTGTCACAGGTCCCTACTGCTAGCTGTGACTTCAGGGACATTAACTAGCAGAAGTGTATTTTTTGTACTACAGGTTATACTGACGTTCCCCTTCTCTAAGGCCAGTCTAATCTGTTGTCTTGCCTCCATATTTTAAGTTGAAGAGAGAATAAAGAAGAGAGGTATAGTGTAAGGAAGTATATACTGCTTCATTAAAAAAAAAACCCAAACAAACAAAAAAAGAAAACTTTCTGCCTGTTCCAGGATATTTTGGGGTTTGGAACTTCTAAAAAAATCAGTTGTTCTGTTCTTAGCATTGAAAGTATTTAAAACATGCAATTTCCAGGAGGATGCTGCTTTGCACATGAGAAGCGTTTGTTGAATTGGGTAAAACAGTTGTATAATACTGATTTGAAAAAATATGAGATGTGCTTTTAATTTAAGATTTTTTTTTTTCTGCACTTTTCTGCAGTACTTTCTGCAGTACTTTTCTATTAACCTGTCTTGGTACAGCTTTTTTTTTAGGGAAGCTGATGCTGCCCATATATCTCAGGAACTTTTTTACATTAAGAGATACTAGGACTTAAAAAAAAATTAAAATCATTGGGTAGGTAAAGTTCATGTAGTTCAATATAGTGTCGCCAATTATATCTGTGCATTTGACAGTGTCAGGAGAAGATAATTAAGGATATGGTCTCAATATTTCAACAATGGCAACTATATGTTGTGAATATTTATACTGTTCTAGGCAGTTTCTGAAACAGTTGGTCATAAATAAACATGAGTAAGTTGGTGCTATGAAATTGGAAGTCAATTAATGAAATTTGTCATGCACAGTGGTAGTTGAGACTTGAGTTAGTCTGCATCAATCTTTCTACTACTCACCATTTTCTGATATTGTGAAATATGATAAACACGTATGATGATAATTATCAAGCACAACAGTTCTTCCCTTAAGTTAGGACTCCTGAACACTGACCTTTAAAAGGTGTATTTGGAGGAAGCCAGGTTATTCAGTAACAGCACCAAAGTGAAGAAATATATCTGCTTTTCCAACTCTGGACTGAAGTATCACCCATATTGAAGAGGTCACAACTTGGAAGACTGAAGTGGAAACATTTTTTTTTTTTTTTTTTTTAAAGGGAGGGTTTATGGAGGAATTCTTTGGTTTCTCTCTGTCCAGTATTGTTTGTGTATCTCTTTGGTGGTTTGGGTTTGTTTTTGTTGTTGTTGTTCTTGTTTTTTGTTTTGGTTTGGGTTTTTTGTTGTGCTACCATATCTGTCAAGTTTCATTGTTTCTGGCTCATGTAACTCAAAAACTGCAATCCCACATTACCTTGAGTAAGCCTGAAATTCAGATTTTGATTGTTGTAAGTTCTATATGTGAATAAGATTTAAGGATAGCTAAATCCTACAGATATCTTGTGCAGTAATAACTACTAATGAAAAGGTGAGGGTCGGTAAAGATTTGTTTGTTGTGAAACAGTCTTCCTCTTGGTTCAACACTATTGAACTTAAGATCTACAAGCAGGCTTTTTCAAGATTGCTGGCAAATTCTGTCAATGCTGTAGTGCCTTGATCTTTTGAGGAATGGAGAAGGATTACTAGTTTCAGTAAAATCAGGAGAGACTGACTCAACTGCTGTGACATCTGTTTCAGACAGTCAAAATCTGTTTATCTTCTGAATAGTGATACTCAAAACTATAAATCCCTTATTCAACTTTGTCTATTGCATCTGTGAAAATGATGTAGTGACTATAGTGTGTCGCTTCTCTGTTCATTCCTGCAACTAAAAACGTTGAAATTCTGTCTTACAATGATATTTGTTTTTATGTGTTAGTCATTCTGCCATATTTTTTGTTTCTTTGCAGTTTCTCAAGCAAGACCCCCTCCAAACCAGAAAAAAGGTGAGTCAGTTTTAGTTACATCATCCTTTTCATTTTTGTGTGAATCCTGCTTTTGCTGGAACCACAAGCAACAATATAAACAAGCAGTGGAATGCAGACAGCATTCTGTTTTGCTAAATATAAGTCCTACCTATGTTTAGAGACTCCTGATATAGGGATATGCTTTTTTGGTGAATGAAAATGTTCAGTTTAGAAAAGATTTACAACAATTTTCCTTGAGTATTTTTCCTTAATTTTGATCTGTTAAGCAAGAGTTTTGTTTTTATGTACAGTTCCTTTAATGAAAAAAGGGGGAAAAAAAACCCCAACAACCAAAACCACAACATGAAAAACCCCCAGGCAAATGTAATTTTATTATCTCTACAGGATCTCGAACTCCCATAATCATTATTCCAGCAGCCACAACCTCTTTAATAACGATGCTTAATGCAAAGGACCTTCTCCAAGATCTGAAGTAAGTAGCTGATTAGAACATACTGTATAAAAAATTGTTTTCACATATAAAGGTAGACTAGTTCCAAATTAGTAATTAAGCAAGAGGGAATATCTGCTGTCTCATGACAAGCTAGTTTTAGAGATGAGAGTGTAAAAGAAAAACACATCCCAAAACCCCACAAACCAAAACATCTTTCTGGTTGTCCAACAGATTATGGTGTTTAGAGTTGCCTGTCAGTTAGTATCAGTTAATTTCTGAAATAGGCAGTTGTTTTCACAGAGAAATACAGTGTTACAGATGGTCTGTGATGGTATGTTCAAAAAATGGAGAACTCTTCTTTTTTCCACCTTCAGCACTTTGCTTGTCCTTTATGAGACTATACACTGCTTTTCTTCAAAAATAGGCTGTCCTTATTGTGGTGCTGCAGCTTTCACCAGAGTTACCATAGAATTTTTTAAAACTGTGCTGTGAGATACCAGGTGCCTTCTGTTCTCCAGCTATTTCTAGTTCCTAGATTACTGGCACTTATCATCAAAGATCCAGGAAGCGTATGGGACTCTTGGTGCCTCTTCTGAAATGTTTAGTCGGAGAGAAGGCTGGCTTTTAACATTATAGTTTAATGTGCAAGCAGTTACTGGACTGATACAATTGTGTTGACAGAGGATGTTGCTGGTTTATGTGGGATTTTATGTTTAAGAAAAAACTTCACAAATACAATCCCTGGATTTTATATTTATGTAATTTGTGACTTTCTGGTACAGGAATACCTGTAATGGAATAACACACCTATATGTCATGTCTATGTATATCTGTGCTAGGAGACTTGCACTGTTTTCAGTTCCAGAGGGGTAGAGCTACAGTTAACTTCTCAAGACCTGCCCCAAGAGGAAAGGCTGATCGTTAGAGTGCAAAGAACATGTTCCAGAAGAAAATGAAATTAAGTTTAAGGGGTCAAAGGAGGACACTGATGTAGTTAGCAAGTATGAAAGACAAACTGAAGAAGCAAGGTATGTTAATGAATCAGAAGTGCAATAGCAGAATTCAGGAGAGCAAAGTATTAATTTAGCCATGAGAGTTCTAGTACTCTTCTAGAAAATATGCCACCTGGCCTGTGTTGGTTTTTTGCATTCAAATTTATTGAAGTAGTTTGTTTAGGAATGGCTACAGGGTTTGTTTTTACTGTTCAGGTATGCAGATTGTAGAACTAGCCTTGATGTAGAGTGCGATTGATAGATATGTGATGGTTTTCCAAGGAAAGACGACTTACCTAATTACTGCTTCCAAGTCACTACCTTCTTTAACTCATTCCCCACTTTCAGCTAAATTTGACAGAAGAGTAGAGATTTGGAAGACACATGTCATTGCCACAAGTTTTAGAATAAAGAAATATTGTCCAGATAGACAAGACACACACAAATTAATACTTAAACCTTACCCCTGCTGAGGAAGATGCAGGTAGATTTGAATTTCTTGCATTTCTAGAGGTTCTTGTGTTTCTAAACTGCTCATATTAGCCATCAGAGGAGATCAATGACATAGCACAAGGAGAAGGGATTTTTGGAGCTGGAAGAGTAAGAGCCCTTGCAGGGGAGACTGCTAAGAACTGTAGGAGAACCCTGGGAGAATGAGGCCCCCAGGATTGTTAGGGTATGGAGGCTGTGATACACGTGTGGCATGTGCTGTTCAAAGGGCAACTTTTTCTTCCATGGCTGATACCTGAGGCAGCACTGTTCTGTGAAGCGTGTGAAAACAGAGAATGAGTATTTGGGTTTCGTAAATAAAACCAACTTTTGTAATTCCCTCTGTTTAAATGTTTCTTAAAACAAAATACGGAACAAAGCTGAAGTTACAATTAGAGATCAAACCACTTAAAATTAAAACTTACAATCATAGCTGGGAATCTCTGTCTTTTAGGATGGTTTTTGTCTAGCATGCTGGATTATTTTTTTTTATAAGTAACTGAACAGTAATGCATTGTTAATTTGGATATGAGAAAAAGTAATTGTGGTCTCATTAGCAGATATTTTAAATTGTTTGTTGTAAAATAAACAGGACATTCTTAATCCAGTACTATGGAAGGCATTAAATTCAATTGTCTTATTAATTATACCAACATTTTTAGTAACCCTTTCCATAGTGCTGTAGTATGTTGGGTTTTTTTTCCTTGCCAAATCTGGCTGACATTTGTATAACACTTAGCATGTTTAATTCATTACTAATGTTAGCTCTCGTTTGAGGTAGAGAATATGGAGAGAAGGAAAGCTATCATGAGTAGAATGTGTAATGGTAAACCAGAAACTGGATTAAGGTTTTTTTTTTTAAGATATCTAATTTGTCTGCTGGATATATTTGTTGCAATTTACATTTTGTAGGGGGACGTTTCCATAAGAAACTGTGATATATACAATTCACATGCTGTATAATATGGAAATATTCTTGATAACCTTTTTTTGAAAGGTTATTTTTTTAAGTAGCCAAGTGCAAGATAAAAATGAAGAGTTTCTAAAATATTAAAAAGATATAATCTCATTTAAAATCAGAACTGCAGTACTTTATGATATATTTTGAAGCCTCTTAAAAAATATTTCATATAATACACTTCATTCTTATTTGCTACGTGAATGAAACACTGTATATCATATTTATTGTGCAAAAATCTGGCTTTCCAGAGTAAGTATTTGAGAATATCTGAAGTTAAGCTTTTCAGAGGCAATGCTTCTGCTTTACATGGAACAAAAATAAGGCAGGAATTATATCAGGCAGATGTAAATGATTAGATGATGATTATGTATTTTTATTATGATGATGCTGTTACTCATGATACGCTTCACCATATGTGGCCAGGCAACTCACTGAGATTTATCCAGCTTTGATACTGAGCAAACTATCTGAAAGGTTCAGGGATGATGTATTGCAAGAAAAGCTTTGTTCCATTGCAAAAATAGGTGTATTAAGCTTTTGATACAATAATCCAACAAAAATATTGAGGGGTTGTAAAAATAGGTCTCCAGTTCTAAATAAAATCAAATATATAGTACAGTTGTCTCGGTGACTGTCCAGCATTGGAGTTGCCTTATTCTCTGTTCATGCATTTTTCAGTATGCTCAAGTTGAGGGCCAGAAAGTGCTGACCCGACCTCAGTGAAAGTGTTTCAAAGTTAATGCTAGCAATTGATGCGAGTTTAGAGCCTAAGCAGGAGAACCTCTGGCAGTTGAGTGGATAGTATCTTACCAATTACCTACCATAATTTGATCTTGTTCAATCGCTTGCCTGTTTCCTTAGGAAAGGGACCTGCTGTCTTTGTGAAGTGCAAGAGTGCACCAGTTTTTATGTGAATAATGATTTTGGCAATTAACAGCAAGATAATTGAGTGCTATTAATTTCCTAGTAGAGATATAAAAATAGATTCTAAGTAGATACATGGTTTTTTGTTTTGTTTTGTTTTTTTTTACTAGAGTAGTAGTAATCTGGAGAAGCAACAAAAAACCCGTAAGCTCCTGCATAATCAGGTTTCAGAACACATTTCTAGTGTATTGGATGATTAAAAAGATGTCAAGTACAAATGTGTAGTTAAACCACCAGCTATAGTATTGTGGCAAATTATCCCCAAGAGAAGGTTGGTTTTTTTTTTTCTGTTTTCTTTAATGCTCAGATTTCGTAAGCTTGTTTTTATGTCCAAGTAGTGATGGAGTAAGCCATGATTATATTTATAATCATATGGTAATTTCTATTGATTCTTTATTCTTCAGCACATGGCTTTTATTATATTTACTGAATTGATGGTTCCTAGAAATGCAAGCATATATTTCATAAACTTTTTGTAAGCTGTCATTTATTCCTGTACTCTGTGTGTGTACATATATGTATTCAGTGCTTTCTTTGACGGCCATTTCCATGTGAATCTGCTCATTGGTAATTTTTTCTTCAGAAAATTCAGATAACAAGATATATTATGTTCTGTCCTGGAGAAACGCATTGAAAAAGAATTACAGTAAATAAAACTGAAGCTATTGTCTACGAGGTACATAACTGAGGCACAACCAGATGTTACCTTAATGTCTGTAAGAGTTTCCAGCTGAGATGGAGAGAAACTGCCAATAAACTGTGTTGAAATGAATTCTTAAACACAGAAACATTTAAAGCTAGAAGTAGATTTGAAAATGCCTGTTCCAGACAAATTTGAGAGATCTGATAGAGTGGTGAAATCGTTAGACTCTTTGTAGAATAATAATATTGCTTCTTAGTGTCCACGTTTGTCTAATTTGGCAGTGGTGCCTGGGTTTCCTGTTTCCATTTAAAATGTATTTGCTTCCTCACATTTACAAATTAAATTCAGAATATGACCTTTTAGATTGCTGTTTGTATGAATATTTGATTATCTCTGTAATGTATGTATGGTTGTTTGGTTTTTATTTATGTATTCTATAAGAGTTTGTTCTCATTCCATGCATGGGTCATGTAATAACAAAAGTCTTTTCAAGCTCTCTACTTTTTTAGATGATCCTGGCTTTTCATATAAAGCTTGCCACTTAGGTAAAAGGTGTTTGAGGGGGGCGGTTTTGTAGTTTTTAAAATTTTTAAAATACTTTAAAAAAACAAAAAAACCCATGTTATTTCCATCTTTCTAGCCCAGATTCTTTAGTTGTAATGGGTGAGGAAAGGCTCATGAATGGTTTTCTTAAAAGTCCAAGGCCAAGAAAATCCTCATTTTAAGTTGTAAAATGCAGTTTCCCTGTCAGTTAGTATTGGCAGAGCAAAGCCTGCAACATCTTGGCAGGACAGACCATTGGGTACGCTCATGATTAAAGCTGCACCTCACTTCCGAGTTTTTAAATTAACAACTTGATGAGAAACACTTAATTCTGATGTCACATTTGCTAGCTTTTCCCAAAGTAGAACTGTGTTGAACACTTCTGTGTGTAGCATGAAATTGCATGCAGAAGTTGGATGTGGTAGATAAAATATATGTAAATATTAACTGTTTTCTAATTACTTCAATTATTGGTGAAATGGCTGTCCTAACAGGTTGGGGGTTTTTTTGTTGTTATTGTTGGTTAGTTGGTTTTTGTTTTGTTTTGTTTTGCAATACTTCAGGTGGCCTAAGTGTATTTGTCCCAGTGTATCCTGTATAGTGCTTTTTATTTGTATTTCCTTTAGAATGGTGGTGTTTTGCATGTACTAGACAGATAAGTGTAATTTAATTTATAGCTTATCATGTAACATCTGTAATGCTTTTTCTATGCTTCCAGTACTAGTTGACTTTAATGCACAGTTCATAGTTATTTGCAGTTTTCTTTTAATTTTCCAGTGCAGTCCTATGCCTTTGGAGGTACACTTCAGAAATTATGACTTTCTGATTTTAAAACACTGTTAAATCCTGAAGAGTATAAGGGGGCTTCATCTGTTTTTTTGAATTAGAAAAATAAATATTTTTGCTTGAATGTTTATTGACAATTTCCACATACTGCGTTAAAACATGTTTGCTTGGGGTTTTTTCCCCAAAATGCCATTTTCTCATTGGATAGAAAATGTTTGCAAAAACTAGTATTTTCAAGTTGACTTAATAATGAAGCTTTCCTCCTATTTCATTTTTCATTCCTTTTTTTCTATTTTTCCAGCAATAGGAAGTGCAGTCTGCCTCTTTAACACACTCAAACTGGGTTTTGGTTTTCAAATAGAAATAGGTTGAAGAGAACAAGTAGAAATGGTGCAAGTAACTACCCAAAAAATGTAGTAAACTTTTAAAAAGCACCATCAGTGCTATAATGAAGAGAAATCTTACCAATTATGTAGAGTACTCTGCTTTTAAAATGTAGCAGCAATACTCTTGATGACTTCTGCAGTGAAATGAAATGTAGTGTTTCTTTTTATCAGAAATTTTGGAAATGAAACGTCAGTGGCGAACAGTGTTAGTGCAGCTGGGTGGTTCTGAGTAGAATATTAGGAGAACATGAGTCTGAGCTCTGCTCTTTTGCTGGACTGGTAGGTGATACTGGTCACCTCAGCTTAACTTGCTTGTGACATAGTTTTAGTTCTATAAAATGCATTATTTTGTTATCTTTCTTTTTGACAAAATCTACTGAGATTGATCACTAAAAGGCTTACATGACTCTCACGTTTATGATGCCGATTTTGAGAACTGTTCTGCATGTTTTATTTTATTCTTGCCATAAAGAGACTCTTGAAATGGAATTGCATTTTTTAAGGTGAGGGGCTGAAAATCAAAGATCTGTAATGCGTTTGGGGGGTTTACATCTTAAATGTTTATTTTTGACATACATAGATTACTTAAGGCAATGAGGATCACATTATCCTTATTTTACAAGCACTTAATCTATCAGAGAAGCTCTTTGGGGAAAAAAAAAAAATCTAGATTTGTAGTATCATATATCATAGTAACCAGATGAATCATTGATAATGTAAAATTACCATCATCCAAAAAAACCCCCAGACCTCACCCAAAAACTTTTTTGACCAAAAATCTCAGCCTTCTTGAGAAAACATAATTCTGAGGGCTCCAAGAGCAAGAGCTGTAAAACTTGCTTCAGGAAGTGATTGTTTCTTAGTACCCAAGCTTCCCCATATTACCTTTGTTCACTAAAAAGAATGAGTTTTAGCCACCCAGCAGGTTGTGATCTGCAGATGCATTGGGTAAGGTAGACAAGGAATACCATGAAGGTGTAAGAACAGATCTGACTGTAGTTTTGAGGGACAGAGGACCTTTTAGTAGTTTTTATCATAAGGGCTTATGAAATACTATTCTTATGGTTTTTTTCTGTTCTGAATGAGTAGTGATGGAGGCTTGGAATAGTGAAAATGAGGTGGCTTCAGTGACTGTTGCCAATAATGCCAAGTTCTTGTTTTTGTCTACTAAATGTTTCTTTATTCCCCAAGGTTTGTACCATCAGATGAAAAGAAGAAACAAGGCTGTCAACGAGAGAATGAGACTCTGATACAGAGAAGGAAGGACCAGATACAGCCTGGGGGAACGACAGTCAGCGTTACTGTACCTTATCGAGTAGTAGACCAACCTCTGAAGCTTATGCCACAAGACTGGTAAAACAGATCTCCCCTTTACAAAATTTCTTAACCAGGAGAATGCAGAATTTGGAGGACACCAATAAAATGCTACTAAAGTCACTAAAAAGTAAAGATAGGGATGTAAGAATGGATTTAATTGTTAACGGTATAGGAGTATTTTCTTCAGGTGAAAATAATATGAAACTAAACTTCTTTAAAAGATCCTAAGAAATTGCAACACTCTACATTTTAACAGTATGAGCAGCACAACTATTTCTACTAGGGTTGTCTGAAATGTTGCAGAAATTTGAATAGGAATATTCATATGAATTTTCTTGTTCGTAATATTGGAGTGTGCAAGTCTGAGAGAAAATGCCCTCTTTCTCATCTGCTTTCTAAATGAGAGTCTATCGGGAGGATGTGTTTCCAGGCCTTCAGCATCTGACATTTTTTTTAATAGTTTGAGAAAACACATCAGATAGTAAAGACTGAACTGTGGTTTCACTATTGAATGAGATTAATTGAATTGGGTTCAGTGAGGAAAGCTTACTTCTGAAGGGGGAGCCCCAGCTGGGGAAAGGGAATCATAGATAGCTTTTACTTTAAAAAAAAAAAAAAAAAAAAAAAAAAAAAAAGCTGGAAACAGATTATTTTGTCTGTAGGCCATTCATCAATGCTATGAAAACATTTCTCTTTGAGCAGGAAAATTCTGGAGAAACATCTTGTTTCAGGCAACATCATTACTTCTTCCTCACAAGTATGAAGATTTTAGGTGCACACGATGACATTTTTGGTGGCTTTGTAACTTACAAAGAAGTTTTTAATGGAGAGGAATACTTTGAAAAAGTCCTGTTCCTAAATTACATCTCTGTGTTGAGAACTGGAACTAATCATAAATCCGTGGTTTTGAAATTCTAGGTATCAAATAGCACTTAAAATGTTTAATGATCAAACCTTTAAGAACAATCTAAAATGGTTCCTAAAGTGCTTCTTACCAAAGAGATGAGGTGGTGTGGGTGTTTTAGCTTGTTTTAATCTAAGGGAGAATCAGATATTAGTATCTAGAAATTAACATGTAACCACTGGGTTTTTTTTCTGTTAACCATTACAAAACCTACAACATCAATTTAAATAGTAAAGCTTTAATCTGTGTTTAAAACAAACAAACAAACCAAAACAAAACAATCCCTTCACCCAAATTCCATCTTGATGATTCTTTTCCATTCTTTATGATGAATTAAATTTTGGGATTAGATTAGAGAGGTAATTACTTGTTGTAGTAGGTAAAAACCATGGTTGGATGATGGAAATATTCAAGAAAAAGACCATATGTGAGAGGACATTTGTTCTCAAAGGGTTGTTGTTTTTTTTTTTAATTTTATTAATGTAGAAGCCTCATCTTAATCACAAATTTTTCATAGACCACAGGTATTGGTTACATACCCTTACAATAAATGATGCCCTTTGCAACTAGAGGCAACAATTTAACAGCTGTCTCTTCTAATGAATTTTTAGAATAGAAGTTAAAAGTATTTAGAATGAAGGCTTTTAAATGGATACATCTCAGTTTACAGTGGTATTCACGAAAGATTATCTCTGAAATGTTGGAGCACATTTTTAAAAGCAAGGTAATAATGACCAGAAATAAACACTGTCTGACTTCTTTTAAATGTAACTTGAGAAACTTAGTTGCATTCTGCAAAGGGATAGAGCTAAAACTCCAGAAAAATCACTGGTTTGTTTGTTTTTTTTTTCTTAGCAGAGAAAAAGCAATTGCACTGGAGTTGTGGTTGTTAAATGTTCTATACTGCTGTTACTAAGCTAAGAAATTATGCTAAAGTATATTGACTGTTTAAGAAAATATTTAGTTTAAATGTTCAAGGCCATCAACATGTCCATCTCTTTCTGTGCTTGTAGGGATCGTGTGGTGGCAGTGTTTGTACAGGGTCCTGCTTGGCAGTTCAAAGGCTGGCCTTGGCTCTTGCCTGATGGATCACCTGTTGATATCTTCGCAAAAAGTAAGGAAGTTTTTTGTTTTGTTAAGTGTTTTGGCGTTTGTTTGGGGGTTTTTTTGGTGGGATGTTTATGCTCATGGCAAAATACTGCCAAGTACTGTCAAAGTGCTGTTGAACTCAGGTGGCTGAGAAGACAGGCACTTAGGTCTTCACATGGATGGAAGATAGTAATGTGCCCTCTGCAATTCTTTTGTTCTGACCTGTGGAAGCTCATGGAAATCTCAGAGTTGTCATTTTTATAAGAGGTTCAGAAATAGCTGGTGTGTAAGTTTACTGTTTGCTTTCCAGGCTTCTAAAAAAAAATAAAAAGTTGAAAAGACAATATATGTTATAACACTTCATAGATAGCAGGTTTACAAGCTGTCTTCAGACTTCATTACTACTTTGAACCGGGGTTTAATCACCTGGTATTTCACTAAAAGCTTTACAAATATGATCTGGTGTCTGACAAGAACTTCAACGTTTAGTAAGATATGAATACTTCTAGGTTGTGAGCTGGATGTTACCACTGTATAGATCTGAACGGGTTTTTTGAATTATCAGAGTTATGCCCAATGTGCTTTGAGACACACTACGCTTTTCTCACACAGGTCACTCTTCTGACTGGAAGGTGTGTGATAGTATCTAAAGAAATTGCCAGCTTCTGTTCTCTGTTGCTTCATTGTGAAACTGCCTTAGAATATAGACCTTTTTATAGTGTCCAGTGGTTTATGAGCTACAGATTTTAAAAAAAACAACACCCCACAGAAGGAAACAAGTTTGATCAGATGATTAAGCTTTATGTGTGCACATACTTGTTATGTATAGTAGAAGCTGGAAAGAAAATGCTAGTTTGGTAAGGAGCAAAAAAAGGAAAACAGTCGGACAGAAGGCCAAGGATGTATCTCTGAATAAGAAAATAGAATGAGTTGTTTAAGAGGGAATTGAGAATGAACAGGGAGAGAGTGAAAGAGCCTGAAAGTCAATGTAAAATAAAAAATACACCACAGGAGAGAATTTAACAAAAGAGACTAGTAAAAGAGGAAAATAACACTTCAAAATGAACATACAGAGAAAATGGAAATTGTGAAAAGCAAAACCAAGAAAAATGCTGTTAAATATTTAAGGTCTAGTTAATAGGTAAATGCAAGATCCTATTAATTTTACCATTATGTATATAGAAACGTATAGAGGGCCATAGGAATTGTTATGACATGTTTTGACTTTTTTTAAGTCTTCCTTGTGCCAAAAAATCAAAATAATAATCTGTGTAGTTCAGTTTGAAGGTGTACAAATTCCTAGATTTTTCAAGTGAAAGAAGGATATCTGTTCTTACTTGACTTACAAAGCTGCATTTAAAAGAACCCTTTTTAATTTTGGAAATACATTCTGTTGTTTCAAAGCAAGGTATTTTGAAAATCCTTTCAAACGGGTTGTATTTGTTCAATTGCTATGTCACGTAGCATTTGTTAGTTGAGTCTCTAAAATTGTTCTCCTTAGTGTTTGTGTGGTCTGAGTGTTCAATGTTCACATAGCAAACAAGCTTATTTTTGCATCTGCAAGTGAATGTTTCAGATGAAATTTTGAATGATGTCACTTTAATGAAGAAGTACTTAATTTTTAATGCTGTTTTAAAGGTCTTGCTGCTAGAGCGCATTAGTGCTCCTTAATAGTGATTTGTTTCAGGTTCACAAGTGGATTGTCTGCTGTTCAATATCGTTTAACCTCAGTGCAGAGGTTTTGTCAGGTGTTGATTAAGTTTTCTGTAAATGTGTAGCCCCGGTATATCTTTATTTGCTTTCTCTGGACTTACTTTAAAACATGCAATGTTGTATGGCAAAAATAATATATATATAATGTATATATATTCTTAGTTTTCATTCACAAAGCTTGGAAATTTATCTGACAATGGTACAAGCCAGATAATCACTTCTTTAATTTGTTAATTGGAAAAAAAAAAGCTAATTTCACACACCAATCTTCTAGAAAGCTCCTAGATATACAATTGTATAGATTGACCTGTGTCTGGAAAAGAGGGCTGATTTATTTATTTCTTTATTTATTTAAAAATTTATTTTAGCCATTTGAATAAAATTGTGGGTGGATTTTGTGGAAGAAAAAAATGAAGAGTACGATACCAGAAAAGTTATGAACCTGGTATTAAAAATAACTAGTTTCCACAACCCTGGTCAAAGGCTTCTGCTTTATTTCTCCAATAATAGCCAAAATAGAAAATGTATCAAATTGGTTACCAGATAGGAATTGTACAAGACTTAAATACTTTGCACTGGATTATGTCAAAACTATGATTCAACTAAGGATATCAAGAAGAATCGCAAGAAGATTGTAATACTGCGTTAATGCTTAAGCTTTTCATGGTTCACGTGTGACAATACTTCCTAAGAGTGAAATAACTGTTAGTGTTTTACCATTTTTAACTGAGTACTAGATGAGGGGAAGTTGGCAGCTACTAAATTTCTCAGAATGTTTCATGTAGCATTTGTGGGTTACACTGCCATTCTGCTATCAGTCTTCCACACAAACTTTCAGGAAATAGCCAAGCTTCCTTCTCAGGTCTCAGAAATGCTTTGTTTTTTTAATCCTCAAACAGTTCAAAGACTTTCAGACAGAACATCTTTGTTTCCCAAAGAAAATGTACTTGAATTGGCAATAAGTTCTTGCTATTCTCCTGGAATCTGTGCATCTAAAAATAGGGGCTACCCTTTCACTTAAACCTCTAACAGCATGAGAGCTTGATAGTGACCACTGACCACTATATATAACTCAGTGCCCTTTATTAACTAGTTGACTTTCTTGAGAGATGGGCTCCTTAATTCTGTTTTCAGGCTTTATTCTGGAAAAAGAGGAGCGAGGTGGGAATTCTCTTTGACTAATAATTAAACACTGTAAAGTCGTCATGTTTGTACACCGAGTGTTTTTCTGTTCCCTGTAGTTAAAGCTTTTCATCTCAAATATGATGAAGTTCGTCTGGATCCAAATGTACAAAAATGGGATGTAACAGTGTTAGAACTAAGCTACCACAAAAGACACTTGGACAGACCAGTATTTCTACGCTTCTGGGAAACTTTGGACAGGTGTGTTTCCTGTTGAAAATCCTTTGTGCTGATGCTTTTATGACACTTTGTGGGAATGAAAAGTTATGGCAACAAGGGGATTGTATATAGCTCGGACATCTGAACATTGTTTTAGCTTGAAAATACTGCTTGGTTAGATTTTCCCTGATGATACAGTTAAATATATACCACTATATTTTATTACAGACTATAAATAATAATCTCCAAAGTGTAATATGCATGAATTTTAAGAAGGGTAGTTACCATTAATCATTGATTACTGTGGTTCACCACCTCCCTTTGGGCAGAAGGAAAGGAGTGGAGAACAAGCTAGGTGGTGTAGAGTTTTCCTTTGCTGCCCCAGCCCTTCCCTTGGACTGCAGTTCTGAGCTTACGAGCTCTTCTGCTTTCTCTCTCCGCCTCACTAGATGACAGTTTAGAAAAGCTGAGAAACTACCTGAAGATAAAGACCCACGAAGCCTTATCTCATCCTCATGCCCTTGAGTCCACAGCACGGGGTAGAAGAGGAAGGAAGTAAAAAAAGATATGGCACATAATGAGCTTTGAACTAGTGATTCTTCTGTATCTTAGGGGCCTTCCAAATATTCAGCTCTGCCTTTCATGAGAAATGAGGGACGGAGGAGCACCAGCAGCTCTGTGAAGAGCAGCAGCATTTCTGACTCTGCTTCTCTGTGGTTCAGAACCCTCTCTGAATGGGAAGTTCATTGCAATACCTTTTTTTATGTTGTAGAGAAGAAACTTTCTTATTATGAGGCAGTTGAAGAAATATTGAGGGAAGGGAGAAGACCATGCATTTCATGAATGTTTAATCTTTTCATGTTGATTGCACAGCAAACTGCTTGAATGATTGAGTGAACTTCAAAAAGAAAAATCCTATGGGAATTGTCAAAATAATTCCAAGCATCAAAGTTTATATGGCTTCTTATTTAAAAGTCTCAGCTAATATATAAATTTCCAGAATGAACTAGAGTTATCTTTAATAACAGTCTTCCAATGTTAGAAGTTGTCATGCCTTGGAAAATCTGAATTTTCTTCAAAGCAAAGGTTTTAGCTGACTGTCTTTTAGTGGGACAAATACTGTGCATAATACAGAGCTCTACGGCATATAAGGTGTTGCATCTCTTTGGCAACTTGCTAATTCTCTGAGTTTTGTTTTAACAACATCTGTGCATGTTATTCCTGAGAGCAAAATATCTATAGATACCAAAGGAGTAGTAATGTTGTTTTCTGTTATTGTTTTTTTTCAGGTATATGGTAAAGCACAAATCTCACTTGAGATTCTGAATCCTTCAGCTGCCATTTATTTCCTGAAGTATGGATTGAGAAAAATGAAAGGGGCTCCAGTTTGGAGACCAGAGCTCGCACTATATGATATGTCAAGAACTTTACAAATGAAGAAGGGTCACAGTTTAAACTTTTTATAAAATCTTGTTTGGATGCTTCATGCTATGGCAGGTTGATACCTGTTGTTATTCAGAAGCAAAGGGGTTTTGCTTAAAACTATTTTTTTAATGTTGTTAGCCTTCTAGTCTGCAATCCAAATTGTATATTTTGATAGCAGCAGTTTCTTCTCCGTTTTGTTAAATTAGCCACATTTTTAAATAATGTGTTTTGTTCCTTATTAGAAAATAGATTGATCTTCACTGCAGGTTACAAATGTGGATGTATGCGTGTGCGCATGTGCGCACGTGTGTGTGTATATATATGTGTGTGTGTGTCTATATATATAATGTATAAAAAAAATTATGGACACACTTATGCACACATAGATGTTATCAGGCTTTCTAAACCACTTAGCTTCTGAGCTTAGTTTTGGTTTTCTTTGCTTATTGTTTCACTTACTCAAAATATTTTGTTGTGAATGATATTACATTTTAGTCAATAGGACTTGCAAGCTGAGCAAAGTTGAAAAATTGTTTTGGATAAATCAAAATGTCAACTTGTATATGTATATTCTGTCAGTCTTTGTTGAAAAAGGGAAGGAGAAAAATCTAGAAACACTTTTTTGGATTTGTAATGTCCCAGTTTACTAAATCTTTAAACTTTATTATAGAAATACCTTCAAGTCATGTTAACTTTAAATTACCATTCTCCACACAGGTATCTTTATTTAGACTGAAAGTGTGCATGTGTACATTCCCATCTATCAAAATACCTTTACATATGAGTCTAAATGTTACCTACATTAAACAATGAATAGAGAAGAAGAGAGTCTGGATTTTTTTTCCTGAAACAACCACCACAAGGAGTGAATAATTTTAACTTCTGTGCGTTTATACCTCTGTTACCACCTCTGATATTATTTTCTTGTGACAAAAGTAGCCCAGACTATGCCTACAGGAGTTGTAATTTTCTGAGATGAGTGGCTACCTAACAGTCCTGCATTGGAATGGAAAATGAGCCTACTCCAGTTACCAAAGAACAGATTTCCTTGATCTACAGTATGACTGAGGCCAGAAGACCCTGCTATTTGTATGAATTGATGGTATCTCTGTATCTATTTGATAACATTTAAGTTGATGTTGCCTACCAGTGGATGTAAAGAGTGATCAGATACTGTAACACCTGCATGAATTTTTTTTCTGGGATAGAAAATTCATGTTTATATTCCTGTTCTTGAAATTCCAAGCCATGTTTTTTAATATACTTTACTTTTAAGGTTTGATGAAAGTAAAATGTTCTACCTGTTCTTCTCTAGTTTTGCTTTTTATTTGATGTTACCTTCTTTTTTTTTAATAAAACCAGAAGGCACATCTCTTTAAGAGGTTTTTAAAACTATGTCTTAAAATTTGAGGTCTTGTGAGGTCTGACTTTTAACCCTGCTATATCAAGACTACTATTTTTAAATAGTCTTAATGGAAATGTTAAAAAAACCAAACAAACCACCAAAAAAACCCAAACCAACCACCAAACAAAAAATCCCAGTGACTCTGAGATTAGAAAAAGTTGACCCTGGATTTTTGAAGGGATTCTGCAAAGTGACTGAGAAGAGCAGGCAATACAAAACTACTAGAAGTTCTCCTGTTTGTATGGGCAGTTGGTCAGTATCAAATGACTGGTTTTTTTCCCAGTACTTAAGCTTATTATAAATGTATCCATGTCATACATGAGTGAACTAAAACATTCAAGAACATTTGTTTTAACCTGTACTATAAATAGAAAAGCTGTGATGGCTATCAGCACAGCAGTTACTACCATGAGGAAGTGCTTCAGTTTAGGGTGCATTACTGCTTTAAATAGTGGAATATCATGTATGTTTTTTTTAACTCTCAAACGTTTCCACTTAATCGATACTTTATGGCCCATGCAGTTTTAAAGAGACTTCTACAATGGGCAGCAAGCTTAAAAAGCAAATTCTGAAGAAGTGTGTGCTTCCTGGGTGCTCTGATATACAGTCTGTAGTGGTCTTAAAATAGGCAAGGTCTGATATCTTTTCTCTGTCCGGTATTTCACTTGTGTTTTAAACACATGTGTAATCCCAGGTCCAATATTGTGTACCAGAGATGACTTGATTTAGATGTAAATTTATGTATATATTCCTCTGAAACTAGTGAAGTTAGATGGATATGAAACTGGCAGAAGAGCAAAATCCATGAAATCTTTGTATGAACTGTGCCATTTTTTATGGATTGAGCATAGATCTTTAACATCTTAGTCTTGTACTTGCAAGCAATTTATGACACGAGTTGTAAAATATGTATTTGTGAAAGAGCTGGCACCAGATCGTGCATATTTTTGTCAGTCATAAAAGTAGTGATGTTTATAAAATGAGCCATTTTGCAATCAGATTCCTGCT
>NW_010308584.1:33091-39894 GCF_000700745.2 Antrostomus carolinensis
GAATAGCATGCCTGCTGCCTTCATAAATAACTGCACATAGATATGAAACTATTTGGACTGAAAAATTTAGACTGAAAGCAGCATTTTGCAACACATCTGGGATTTTAGACACTTATGTTATGCTTAATTTATCCAGAAGTAAATGTAGAGTAATAAAGAAAACCGATACTAAGAACTGGGGAAGCTGGAGGATCAGACATCTGTTTTAGTGAGCTGCATTCTTATTGTTGAGCAAATTTGACGCGCTACTTCACTGACTGTAGTTTATTGAACAGTAGAATGATACTAGCATGGGAATTACTACTTAGAGGTGTATAAAGTGTTTAAATTGTACTCAATTAAAATGTATAACTGAAACTGAGCTACTTCACTGACTGTAGTTTTTTGAACAGTAGAATGATACTAGCATGGGAATTGGATATCGGCTGTTTCTGCTGAACATCTTAAGTGTCATAACTGTACTGTTTCATAAGTACAAGATGAATGAGATGAAACAAGATAAAACAAGATGAAAACTGGTTTGAAGTCTGCTATTGGGCTCCCATGCTGTCAGCAGGTGATTATTTTTTTAGTAGCAAGGTTATAGGGGCCAGTAGATATATCTGAAGTAATGACTTTATATTAAAAACTAAAATACCTACGATTTATACTGTTTGAACTTTTTGAATGCTACCCAGAACAAAGCAGACAAAGGGGGAATGTTTTGTCAGGTAAAGTAGGGCAACCACAGGGACTTGAATACCTGAAGAAACTGCAGATCAGCATTCTCAGTTGAGTAGGCTCAGCTATTTAGTTATTACCTGGAAATTTTTGTAGCAAGATAGTTTCACAAATAGGTACTAACATTAGTGCTTGAGCTAGACAATTTATAGAAGTGTTCTGCAATGCTGTAAAAGTTTTTACTTCTGAACACAAAAGAAAATGAAGATAGCAGATTGTGTTTTAAGTTGCTGTTGATCATAAGTTGAACTATTATGTGATATTTGACAGATAAGCCTTTATCAGAACAGCAGATTTTTTTTTTTGGCTTTCATTTGATATGCAGTCAGTGTATAAAATACTACCATTCTCTGCAGGGACTGCAGAAGTAAATTTTATTCATACAGCTTTCATTCTTTGGCTGGTGAAATATGCACTTAGTTGCTAATTCTCGTGAACACTGTACAAAAAAAAAACCAACCAAACAAACAACAAAAACACCTAGTCAAAATTAATGGCTTAGTGATTTTAAAATTTAATGTCATGAATGCATTTTAATTCAAAAGCCATAACTAATGCCAAATACTTTATTATAGCACTGTGTTCATGAAAAATTAAAATCCCTGCCTGAAGAAACTGTTGGCCAAGAAGGTTACAGTTCAGCTAATCTGTGGAAAAATGTACCACAAACTGGAATCTCTGAATTTCGTGTTCTGAGTTGCTCATTTGTTACTTGATTTTTTTTTTTTAAAGAGAGATGGTCATTTTGCTTTCATTTTCTGAACAGTTACATACTTCAATAGCAGTTGTGTAGTTTACCTCCTTTACTTTGCTTTTAGCCTAAGACTGTTAACAAAGTACAACAATTCTGAGGCAGTGATTGAACACAGATCACTTCAAGTGTGAAGTTAAGTGGAGCTCATGCACTCAACAAAAGATAAAAATTGTTTTCTTAATGGAGCTATGATCCAGTGGGTAGTGTCATATCCATTGCTCAGTTGCTACTGACTTGTCTATAGATCATTCTTCTCAGTGGTGATGCTATCATAGAGGGATAGTTTGAGAACAATGAGATTATTATCAAGCAAAATTCATTGGTAGGTTGTACACAGTGACAGGCCGTGCATCTAGACTGATTTACTGTGTTAATTTTTCTTTAAACAAAAATTTTACAATCTTTTAATAAGAATGCACATGCAAAGAACAATCTCAAATGTTTGAAACTTTATTGCAGAGACTAGTTCATGTGTAAAACTCAAAGATATAAGGTGGTACATAAAATCTGTAAGAAAAATATCTTGGTTTATGGTTTTTATTTGCATCTTTGTTTGCATCTGTAAATTCTTTTGCTCTAGTTTGTTTTACTTCAAATTCAGAAAAACAGGTTACTTGCTTACACGTGGATCCTGTGTGTGTGTGTATATATATATATATATATTTTATCACTGAAAACTGTTAGACGTAAATCTTTAGCTGCAGTTGCTTGAAGGTTGGGTTAAATGAGTTTGTAGATTATAAATGCTGGCCTAACTGTGTCAGTGCACCCAAATTTTAATGGTGGTTATGAAGGTTCAAGTTAATGTGAAATCTTATAAGAATCTGATGGGGACAGCCACTGTTGAATGAAAGGAAAAAACAAGTGTCTCATGAGGTTAAACCTTTAAACTCTCACATAACTGTCATAAACTTTTGTTTAATGACCGTTTTGATAAATCTTAAGCTTTTTTATATGCTTTGCCACTTGACCTGTTATTTAAGATCTGAACTGTATTATTAATATTTTTTTACAGAGTATAAACTGGAAGAGGGTGGATTTAGATGAGATATTAGGAAGAAATTCTTTCCTGTGAGGGTGGTGAGACACTGGCCCAGGTTGCCCAGAGGAGCTGTGGCTGCTCCTCCCCGGAATTGTTCAAGGCCAGGTTGGATGAGGCTTTGAGCAACCTGGTCTAGTGGAAGGTGTCCCTGCTACTGGCAGGGGGGTTGGAACTGGATGAGCTTTAATGTCCCTTCCAACCCAAACCACTCTATGATTCTATGATTAAAGATGATAAAAACAAAACCAAAAAAAATCCCCCAAACATAGAAAAGCTTCCTCAAGTGAGATTACTAAACTGAAATACATTTACAACAATTCATTGTGAAGTCTGTGTAGAATAAATTTATTTGTGTTCAGTGGATTAATGCCCTAAATACCTTCCCGATAATCTTGTTTTAGCTTTACCAAATTGAATGATGTACAAATTCACTCACTGATATAAAATCTCTCTTGATTTTGATTAATTTTCACTTTTTATCTTCTTGATTTTTCTGGCTTTGGTCAGTACCTGATGGCCTTTTCATTTAGCTGCCAAATATCAAGGCAGCTGGATGATCTTGTAAGTACAAAATTAAGTCAGTACAAAATTACAGCTAATTTCATGTTTTTATGCCTGTATTTATATTCACATTATTATTCCAGTGAGAAGAAATATGCATCCCTTGTGATGCATGCTGTAATTTTTTACATCATACTTTTGTAATGTATCGAAATTTAAGTGCAGTGCTCTCTATGTGTTGAAATTTTTTTCAGAATAAATTTGACATTTGGCCATACAGCATCAGACAATAATCAATATGGTAACTAAGCTACATAAGAAATTACGGATAAGGAGAACTCTACATTTAATAATTTGCCTCTTGGGAGGCTTATTTTTATGCTGATGCAGACTGAAGAAGGCTGTGTTCTCTAGCCATTCCCAAAAGCAAGAAATAGCATTTGAGAACTTCAGCAGAACAAAATCTGCTAAAAATCTGCTAAATGTGTTGAATATGTCAGGGATTTATCCGTTTGATAGGAGATAGTCTTGAAATGTCATGCAGGTATCATCAAAACATTCTCATCTTTCACACAGTCTGCAAATCAAAATGGTAATAAATTTGCCTTCACTAGCCCAGCAATTCTTTGTGCATCATATTGTGCAACGTATTTTTAATGTGTTTCTCTTATTATATTCTGGGATCGTGATTTATATTGTTATTTCTGGGATTAATGCCTTCAGATGTGTTATGTGTCACATCAGGGGAGGGGCGAGTATAAATATTTTCTAATTTTTATCTCCTTAAGTATACAATATCTCTTGCAACAGGAAATAATGTTCATTGCAGGTGGTAGTGTGTCTGGGAAGAGATGGAAAGATGGAAAAATAAATGGATCGTGGTCATTGCTTAGTAATGGGATTTCTGGGGCACAACAATACCAATGCATAATAAGTTGTCATTCCCACACTATCTCAGCCTGTACCAACCCGTATCTTACATCCTGTCCATTAGTTCTTTCACAGCATTTACTTCCAGTTGTTTTCTCAGTCTCCCAAGTCCTTCTACTGTACTGCAGTACTCACTTTTTATTTCTTTAAAAATAATTCAGCTGACCAGTACGGTATTGCTAGACTTTTAAACAATCATTGACCATATCATATCCATGTCAAATATTTTTTTTATAGTAGTAAAACATGAGATGAAAGTTTATATTAGAAATACAGAGATAAATGTCTGGTTTTCTTTAATGCAGCTCTTAATGTTCCATACCACACTTAGCAATGCAGTATATGGCATTGTCTGCAGACTAAAAGACTCCTTAAAAACCAGCAATAACCTTGAAGCCTTTGGCAACAGGACAGAGAAACACGGGTTCTGCTGGGTCATAAAATGATGATAAGGTGAGAAAGTTCAGGACCATCAAAGGAGTCATATTTCTACAGTGGCTACAGGCAATCATGATTTATCTTAGCTTAACTTTTTCTTTATTTTGCTGTGTTTATAGACTCTGGAGGTTAAAGGAAGTGATACTGTAGTTTATTATCTGAAATGTCAGAAAAAAGTCTACGTGGGAATTCTCAAGTGAAGATTTCCATGCTAAAAAATGATAACGAATATTTAATCATGCCATTTACTTTACTAGAATGTGCAACTGAAACAATCTTAACAGACCTGTTGTCTGAGTCAGCTAACTATTGCATCTTTCTCCCTGGGTAAGCTAGCTGACCCTGCAAAACCCTA
Source organism: Antrostomus carolinensis (assembly GCF_000700745.2). Lineage (NCBI taxonomy): Eukaryota > Metazoa > Chordata > Aves > Caprimulgiformes > Caprimulgidae > Antrostomus > Antrostomus carolinensis. The sequence goes on from NW_010308584.1 coordinate 37,832, forward strand.
ATTTAGGTCATGAGGTAAACTGACATAGCTTTTACATTACCTGAGTAAGTTGCCAGTAACTGCTAAAGACAGCAGTTTTTCTACTATTCGAAACTGATCACAATGTACAAATTTTTATGAAGTATTTAAAAATTAGGATTAGGAAAAAGCTGTAAGTCTGAGAAAACAGCTGTTTGCATAGGGACAGATTAATTTTGCATCAGCAATGTCATACCATGATTGATATAAATGATAATATATTGATTTTGAGATTAATTTTTTATAAATTCATTGCTTTTACCTAGTGGCAGCAGTGACAACTTCTTTACCTTCTTGTGAAAGCAGCAAGTCCAAACATCATATATGCCTGGAAGGCAAAATTTCTGCCTACAATTTGCTGGAAAATATGAATGACTGCTGTTGGCTTGCGCCTCTAAATGGTGTGTCTTGTGCACTTTACAAAGAAATTCTGTGCTATTAACTTCCGCCTTCCTGTTACACCCCTTTTAACTCCAATTATCTGAAGTAATGTGTGCATCATTGAACAGAATGATAAACCAGGTTTACCAAAGTTGTGGGAAAAAATGCAAACCCTAGTATCGTTATTGGTGTCATGCGGAGCTAATAACTATTTTCCTATAATTTTCCACAGATGTCTTTTTAACTGTTATGCTTGCAAAAGAGCACAAAGAGAAAAAAAATATTCTAGATCAAGTATTTCCTGTAATAAAGTAAATTTATCTAACTAAATTAGATGTGGAAAGTCTACATAGTAGACTATGCAACAACAGAGAGTGCAAGCAAACTAAATGGGGAACATTCAGGTGTTTTGTAGGAACACGTTCCTTATCCTGTCTGCAGCACCACTGTAGGTGCAGCCTTTGAAGCTCACTCTAGATTCTGTGTAAAATGCTCAAGAATGACTGATATAAGTTTCATGAAAGATATCCATGAAACTTAGGTTCTTGCTACTGCTAATTCACTTGCTGTGAAAGGGTCTTATCCTTCAGGGTGAGTAAAAGGCTTGTAGTCTTAGCCCAAAACTTGTATTATTATCTAGTAGCCTTCATCTTGAGTTTGATCCTGCAGTGGTGGGTGTCCCTTTGTGGCTAATGTAAGCCCTGCTAACTAGTCCTTTTGGGCACTTCTCTGTTATTAAAAAAACCCCCTTATTTGTAAAAGGGAGGTTGTATTTAGATGGTTCAGTGTAAACATTACTTTGTTTTCACTTTTCAAGGGTACAGGTATATTTTGTCAGCATTAGAATGCACTTTGTTTGGGTTTTGGTTTGTTTGTTTTCTTTTGTTTGTGTTTTCTTATGTTTCTCCTGTGTTGACTATACTCTCACCTGACTTCAGTGCTATTTCATCACTGGAAGAGAAATGAGCATGGGGTTTTTTTGAAGGATCAGGGAAGATCTACTGTGTTTTCCAGTACCTAAAAGGTAGTTGTAGAGGAGACAGCAATTCTTTCTTCACAGAGATGCATAGTGATAGGACAAGAGGCAAGAGGGACAAACTCTTCAGGGGAATCTCAGTCTGGACAAAAATAAAATAATAATAATAAACCTATTCATTAGAGCAAGTCAGCATAGGAATCTGCTGCTCTCAACGTGGTGGAAATTTATTTCCTCACCGGAAGTACTCAAGACTTGGTTTAACTGGGCTCAGGATAACCTAGTCTGCGGCCCTGATTTTACAAGGAGCTTGGACCTAGGGATCTCTAAAGACTCGGACTTTTCCATAAGCCCACAAATCCCCTGAGTTGTCGTTTTACTATCTTGTGGTGTTTCAAAGCCACTGATCATTCTCATATCTGTTGGAGATGTGTAATTCAGTGTTAGGACCCAGTTAATCATATATCTGTCTTTGAGTAGAAGCACCTAAAGTTAGTCACATGCAGATGTTCCTTCCTGAGTTGAGGGCTTTCATGGCAATACGCTTACTGGTGCTTTCCGGGAAAAATGAACAATAACTGCTCCACAGCAAGACTGATTCCCTCACACGTGGATAGCAGCAGCAGAGTGACTGGCTCCTCTTAGGGCTGGGAGGTCATCCCTGCCTCAGGCGCTTCACAGGAGCCCC
>NW_010308585.1:0-9964 GCF_000700745.2 Antrostomus carolinensis
TTCATGTTTAAAAATGAGAAGAAAATAGATTTCTGTTGAAAACAGCTACGTAAAGATAAAAGCATGAAAATAGCATAATTGTAGCTATTGCTACATGAGTACTACTGTATTCAAACAACTTTGCCTTCTTGTCTTTTCCATACTGTGTAAGGTCCTTGTATTGAGTTAAAAACCGTTGTTTAAAATGCCCTGTGAATCCTCAGTCTGAAATTTTAGCAGTTTCTTCCAGTGTTTCCTATAGAATGTAAATTCGGATCCAAGCCCGAGGTACACAATGGGCCCGGCCATGGCTGTTGCCGCACACAAAGCTGTGAACTGGCCGCTGCTCATCGTGTAAGTGTGTGAAGCTGACGGGTCCAGAGAGCCTCGTTCTGCAACAAGCATCTTTGTTCCAGCTCAATAATTTGGTTTCTTAATCCTTATTAACTGGTAATATTGACAAGCCTGTGTCTTGTCAAACACGAAAAATAGTACGTCCTTGGAAAGAGGCACCGCCGCGGCAAAGCCATTGTACTTCACTAAACTGTTTAATTCACTGCTATGTAGCAAATTACCAGTATGATGCTCCCATCTCATTTCTGTGGGTCGCTGAAGCTCTTTTCCTAGCTTTTAATAAAAAGCTTTAATAGTAAAAAAGCTTTAATGAAACAATGTGGATGAGAACTATAAGTACTTAATGGCCTGACTCTGTGAGCTACCAGAGTGTCTGCCAGCAACTTGCACAGATCAAAAACCCTGTGTGGGGTGAGTAAGGGTAACTTAGTTCTGCTTTTCTGGAGTAGGCTCTAGCTCCTTGCTAACGATTATTCTGGGCTTTGATCTGACCGGGGTTATCTCGTTGCTTTGGAAGGGCCCTGCCGAAGGAGAGCAGAAGAGTCGCTCTCCACGCGCGCTGTGCAGCGGTGCAGCCGTCCGTCCCTCTCCCAGGACAGCAGTGAGCTATCGGAGGTGCCTGTCGGTTCAGCTGGATTCATGTTGGAGCCTCTGCCACCATCTGTCCTGAGCTCTGGGTTATGGCATTGAGATGTCAGAGCTTTCAGCAAAAATCTCTAGAAAAGGGGGTCTCGTGCTGAAGCCCCTCAGAGCTGTAGTCTGTTACCATTGTCTTCTCCATATCAGGTGCTGGGAGGGAGAGCCGGGCTTTTTTTCCATCCTTATTTTTGTAGGTCAGACATTCAGATTCTGCCTGGCTGTGAAGCTTCTGATAACCTGGTAGTTAATGGAACTGTGACATGGAAGTGTTGAGCAGCGAGCGGATCATAGGGAAGAGATGCTTAGTTAGGAACTCAGACTGGACACAAAAATGGTGAAGGATATAAAGGGGAAGCTGTGTGAGGAGAGGCTGAAGTCACTTGGTTTGTTCAGCCTGGGGAAGAGGAGACTGAGAGGAGATCTCATGGGGGTCTAGAACTTCCTCCCAAGGGGCAGAGGAGGGGCAGGTGCTGATCTCTTCTCTCTGGCCACCAATGAATGCCAGGAGCAGAGGAAATGGCAGGAAGATGTGGCAGGGGAGGGTGAGGTTGGCCATGAGGAAAAGGTACTTCATGCATCCAGAGGGTGGTGGAGCACTGGAACAGGCTCCCCAGGGAGGTGCTCATGGCACCAAGCCTGGCTAGATTAAAGAAAAGGTGACAGTTTTGGTTTCCAAGGGATGGTTTGAAATACTTGTTCTTCTTAATACAGTGATTCTAAACCATTGAAATTTTCATCTTCAAAGTCAGATTTCATGCTTCAGTAGAACCTATTTTTTGTGAAAAAGGCTGTGTTTAACTGGAGGGGAACTGTGTGGCAATAGAAGAGACAGACACTGTGGTTGCCTGGATGTAAAATACCCCATCAGACTGTTTTCAGGTGTTGACTGTATTCAGCTGTCAGTGCTGGGGATTCTTTTTTACGCAAGCCATTTCAGACTTGGGGTCAGTAAATGCTGCCAGCACCGTGTTATCACAGCTGCTTCCCGATGGAATTTGTACCTTCAGCCCTAGGCTGGCTCCTCTGTCCGTGCCTTCTAGACTTAGACCAGCAGATTCCTGCTCAGCTTTAGGTATTTGCTGGGTTTCACAGAATCCTTGTGTGCAGGGTGGTTTGCCACGTAGCTGATGTTTCATAAGGAAGGGGAGTGCTTCCTCTTCTTATTGTGACTTTGCTGTTGGTAACGTCTGTGCTGCCTGGGAGCTTTTGAGTTAGTGGAGATGGTGTGAACTGATCGTATTCATCTTCTCAATATGATCTATGATTTCTTTATAAAACTTTCCTATCTCCCCAAAATTGCCTTTGATGTGGAAGAGCCCAGTTTCTTAGTCTATGTCCCAGTCCCACTTGTCCTCTGTCCCGTAACCCTGCTTCTCCTGTGCCCTTGTAAAATGGGTGACAGGAACCAATCCCAAACGGCACGATGGGGTGTTGGGTCTCCTCCTGGTTTCTCCTGATCATCCACCCTCCGTGAGCTGAGCTGTTCTCCCAGGCTCCCCAGAAAACTCAGCCATGTGCTTTGAGCGGTGGTTGCTGGTGTTGGGCTGGTTATGGTGCACATGCAGCTGATGATGTTTTTTCTCCTGTATGATTTTACTCTCCTCTGATTTTGATCCCTCAGCATGGCGAGATTCCTTTGCGATGCTCTGGAGCCAGTTCTGCTTTTTCTGTCCTCAGCAAATCTTACTGCTTTATTATCGATTCCCCATCACTGGGGCACAGAACAGGCGTCTCTGTGCAGCTCTGCAGGTAGCAGTCTCTGACGGCGAGAGCTGGCGGTTTCCTCCTGCCTCTCATCAAACGGGCCGGGCTCTGCTTGAGGCTGGAAGGCTCTTTCTGTGCCGTGGTCAGTTAGCATCAGTGGTGCAGCCTGGGTCAGAGAACGCTGGCCGAGGGGCTGTACTGGACCTGCACTGGCCCCATGGCGCCTTTACCAGCACCTGCTCTGGTCTTTGCTGGAGCTCCACCGTGAGCAGGTGATAGGAAGCAGCCAGCCCATGGTTTCTGGGGTCTCCTCTGAGCACCTCTTTACAACAGCGAGGGTTTTGCCCCCCAGTTCCCCAAAGGGTGAGGCAGTCAGGTCTGGTGCGTGTCCTGTGACATCTCCTGCCACCCGTGTCCTCACGCTGGTGTCTGTGCCACGTGCGGCGTGGAGCGCCGGCGCTCACACGAGCCCCGAGTCTTGGGGCATTAACAGGACGTGTGTCTTGAAGCACATGATGTGGAAGGACTGTCCAGACTGATGGAGAATGGAAACAGCCTGGATATCCAGCCTCCCTTCCAGCACAATTAAAGGCAATTAATTGCTGTAAGGCCACTTAGATATTTGCTTTCCAATTCAATTTTGAAATGCTCTGCTGCCCTGTAGGCACAAGGAGAAGCTGCGAACTGTTGTGGGTAGCGCTGGATTATGACTTAATGAAGATTAATGCCTCGTTAATCTGTAGAGTAAAAAGTCTGTGTTGAAATGTAGAACACGGTGTGGTTCTAAGAGAGAGCAAGCCTGGGCTTTTTTTTCCCCCATAGTTTTTAGTTTATTCCTTAATCTTACAATATTAGTCAGTTTATGCCAATTACACGCTCCATTCTTTCTGTTTAACTTTTGAGGTTGCACTATGCCTACCTACTTACTTAATTGTTAGCTGCTTTCATTAAGCTGGTGTCTAAACTCTTATTCTTCCATCTGTTGTTCTCATGTAGTATGTAGTATTCTTGTTCCTTACTTATCTAGTGATTCATGTATTTGAAGCTGACACTTGAGGAAAAACTGGTGGAGGTATTAACAAAACTAATCTTCTGTTGTGCATCTTTGTGTTGATTTGCTGTGAATCGGACGCTGGTTCAGTTCATCCTGCTACGTCAGTTCATTGCACAGCGTGATTGCCTGTACTGTCCATGTTCTTATTATTACATTGAAAAATAATAATAATAATAAATGTTGCTTTTTGCATAAGTCATGCGGGTTATTTTCTGCTCCAGAGAAGAAGTCATTGTGTCCTTGATTCATAGCGAGGCTCGTCCAAGAAATCTGTATATAGTCTCAGCTCCAATTGCAATAACAGCAGGAGAAAAATACTTATACCTTAAAAAAGCTAAAACCAGGGAACTCCTGTTCCTTGGGGTCTCTGTATCTAAAAGTTTCTTTCCTTGTGTGTCTGACCATTTGTGAATCAACTTGCTGGTCGCCTCGGTTGGCTGTTGGTTTCTCCTGGGTCTTGCCAAGAGCTACACATCTCTTGGGAAGGCAAGAAGGACTGCACACCTCTGTCGTGTAGTGTGTCCCCATGGAAGGGACCCCGTGGCATGTCCTCTCCTGCTCGGTCACGGCAGGACAGCGTGCTTGTGGTCCTTGGGGGGTGTGGTGTTTTGGGGACATTCAGGACAAATTTGTTAATGACTGCTGGAGCATTATGTGCTCGAACTGGTAACCGTTGGTAACCAAGTTTGGATGCCGAACATAGCTCTCTGAGGCCAGGGCATGTTTCAGTGGTTCACTTTCTCCTAGTTTCTCAACCAGGGAATGCAATGTTTTAAGGGAAATGTTGTGCTTGAGTAAATAAAGGCGTCATGTTCACTGCTGGATTAGAGAGTGCCTTGTTTTGAAACTTTGGGAGCACATTTTCCTCCTGCCTCTTTGATGCTTTTCCCTTTAACTCCATCCACTTTTCTGGTTTTCATGGTGGTGGAACTCCCCACTTTTCCCCTGTGACAGTGCATCACCATTAACGTTGCCAGGACCATCCCTGGGGTGCACAGTGGGAATAAGCATTTCTTGCTGCATGTAGGGACTTGCAGAATTTCAGTCAATATTTGCAAGTTCTTCCTCTTCCTTCGTGCCATAGAACAGCTCCCTGGGAGGGGAAGCGTGGTTCAAGGTGGTGTTGGCTTGAGCAGTGTGAGAGTCGTGGAAGATCTTTCATCATGGTGCTGGTGTCCCTCTGGTCTGTAACTGGGGGGGGTCCTGCCAGCTGCTCTGGGACAGCACTGGAATCAGACTAGAACAGAAACTGTGCAGGTGTGTAACATGAAAGCTTGTCTTGCCCACAACCCAAACTCTGATCTTGTCTTTGAACAGATCTGGCCGCATTATTTTTCTAGGGTTTTTTTGTTTGTTTGTTTGTTTGTTTTTTTTTTGGGGGGGGGTTGTTTTTTTTGTTTTTTCTGCATAGGGGCTTGAAATTTGGCAGTATTGGATGAGCATGGCAGCAGACACAACAACAAACATACATTAAAACACAAACGTACATTAAAGTGGTTTTTAGGATGTAATGCTTTTGGGTGTGGACATGTTTTTTTTTCTCCATGTGATCTTCTGCCTCTTCCAAACTGAACGTAGTGTTCCCATCAGAAGTTTGTGTGCCTGTCCCACAGGACTTCTGTGAGCTCAGTGTTTCCAAAGGAGAAGAGGGATAGCTTGTCCAGCCATCTCAGTCTCCAGGACTTTCTAGTCTCCAGCGGGCATGAAAATTCTCAGGAAGTATTGAGTTCAACGTGCTCCTGTCCTTGTCCTCCCAGCTTGTCCTCAGGTGGCTGAAGACTTTTGCTTTCAGAAGCAATAATAACGTGGTTGGGTTGTATTGAGAATTTTGACCCCAGATTTTAAATTTTTGTTCCTGACTTCTTGCAGAGAGAGCTCTGTTGGGAACAGGGCTGACTTCTGGGGGTCTGTGAACTTTTGGTTGTGGGCAGCTGACTGGACAAGTTGGTTTTGAGCAAAACACTCAGAACTAAAAGGAAAAATGGGGTTAGAATATTTCCATCAAAGATGTAGAAAGAGAAAAGGAGATCCAGTGGAGCAAAACACCCTCTGAATACAACAGTAGAAGATTCCAGTCTTCAGGCTGGGGCTCCCTGTGCTTTCCCCACCACACGAGCCAGTATCAGCCCTGTCTGGCAGCACGTTACAGACAGGCTCGAGGTGCTGCAGGGCCCCTCTCGTCCTGGAAACAGTGACCACCTTAGCTTGGTCACGGTGAGGTTACTGAGCCCCTTAGCTGTCCTCTCCTTGCCCCGTGTCAGTGGTGCTCAGGGGAACACCCTTGGAGCGTTCAGGACCTGCAAGGACAGTTTTGATCAGCTCCTCTCTCAAGCCATCTGCAAAACACCAGAATAGGGATAAAACTCTCAGCTACCCACTGCGGATGACGTCGCAAAGCCCATTTCCCATTTTATTTTTAGGCCATGAGAAGGGGGAGAAAACCAGCCTGATGATGTGTCTGAAACGCTGAACACACCTGCAACAGCCTTATGTTCATTTCCTCAAGTAATGCTTTTATTTTGCAGTATTGGTGATGATGTGTCTGTTTTTCTTGGGCTGGATCTCTTATTTATTTGGATGTGATGAATCTTGCTGCTGGCATCTCCTCTAGGACTGTGGTAATGTCTTAAGGAGGAGATTCACCTGCTCCGTTGCCGGGTGATGGATTGTGCTCGCTCCCCGTACTGAGCGCAAGGCGAAGCAGGCAGAGATGTGGTTCCTGGCGTACCCTGCATCCAGGATAAACACAGACAGATGGTGCCAAGGAAGTTTGTTGGGGGCCTGAGCTGAAGATAAACACTACAAGCTGTTATTTCCGAAGGGTAGGGCAGGATGAAGATTGTTGTAAAGAAAACAAATAGTGTCACAGGAACAGACATCAGATTCGTGCTGACGTCTGTTAGGACTTCTCCGTTCCTCTGGGGACTCTGTTGGAGACGAGTCCCGGCTGCTCCTGCCACATGGTGCCTGTGCTGCAGCCTGTGGCCATCACACCTCCCTCCTCGCTGGGGACATGGGACACGACGAGTTACACCGAGAGCTGGGCGCTCCCGAACAAACTGTTTGCTGGGTGCCAGCTTGGGGTGGTGGCCGAGGCCAGCTCAGGTCCCAGGCTGATCAGGGAAAGGCATGGAATCATGTAGGTTGGAAAAGACCTTTAAGATAGCAGAGTCCAACAGTACACCTAGCACTGCCAATTCCACCAAGACCATGTCCAATCCAGTTGGATTCTGAGTACTTCCCAGGATGGTGACTCCACAAGCTCTCTGTGGGCAGCGTTCCAGTGTTTGACCACTCTCACAATAAAAGTTTTTTCAATTTAATCTGAGAGAGAGACGGGGCAGCTACTGGGGTACACTGGCTTGCCAGGAGCTAGCTAGTGATCAGAATTATAGAATAGTTTGGTTGGAAAAGACCATTATGATCATCTAGTCCAACCATAAACCCAGCATTGCCAAGTTCACCACTAAAGCATGTCCCCAAGTACCACATCCACATATCCTTTAAATCAGAAGAAGGGTCCTCTCTTCCTGGTGGCTGTCCCAGTCGTCTCCTGATTTCACTTTTTAGATGTCTGTTATCTTTAAGTAAAAGAAACAACTCCCCACACCCCATCCCCAAAGAAATAGAATGGATTTATGGATAAAATTACTTTTTTTAAATACCCTAGCTCCCATAAGTAGAGCAGTCATCAATCTTGCAGAGTTCCTACTGACCCAGGAAGGTGTACAGGATGCATTTTGTGGACCCTGTGGTGGGATAAGAGCCATTTAAGTCAAAAGTTGAAGAGATCAAGTCTTGGTACTCTAAAATGTTGTTTGTTTTGTTTTGTTTTATTACAGAAACAATCATATAAAGTGCAGTTAGGGAAGTGTTTCCTGTAGAAATTGCTTTCAGCCCAAGGTTGAGGTGCTTTGGTTATTGTATCACAGCTAATAGGGGTTCCTAAAATCAGCACAAAGCAAGCAAAAATTATTTGTTATGAAGGAGTTGAAGAAAACAAGGAAGGCAAAAAACCCAGTTGTTGGCATCTGGTGTTTCACTGAGATGATGTGGCTTTGGTTTCTTCCTCTTCTTCCAAAGAAGAGTCAGTAAAGCCTGAAAAATGGAGTAGTTATTAAATGTGTCTCTATTTGATTTGGTAAAACATAAAGATACGGTTAAAAACATGTAAAGTACTCAGAAGTCATCCAGCTTTTGCACTGAAAGGAATTGGGTGGCTGCTTGTGTGCCTGAGAAAGGTGCATCACCTCAGAAGCTGGGTGAGGAAATGTCCATAGCTGTGCTCTGTCTGTCTGTCCGTAGGGAGCTTGTGATGACCAGCCAGCCTTGGCCAACTGGCAAGGCAACCTGGCATGGCTGCTGTGGGGGTCTGTCTTCCCAGGGTCTTCTCACGAAAGCTGGAAATCTCTTTTTCAGGTCTGAAGTGCGTGTGCCAGCTGTGCGAGCACACCAACTTCACCTGCCAGACGGAGGGTGCCTGCTGGGCTTCGGTCATGCTGACCAACGGGCGGGAGGAGGTGGTCAAGTCCTGCGTCTCCCTCCCGGAGCTGAACGCACAGGTCTTCTGCCACAGTTCCAAGAACATCACAAAGACCGAGTGCTGCTACACCGACTTCTGCAACAACATCACGCTTCGCCTGCCTGTTGGTAAGTGCTGTCTGAGTGCAAACGCTGTGCCAAGGCTTGTGGGACAGCTCGAGGGTGCAGGAACACTGTGCAGAAGATGTGACCCTGCTAACGAGGGTCTTAACGGCTGGCTGTAAAACAGTAGCTATTTTTTTCCCAACTTATTTCAGACTGGAAAAGCTGAACTGCAGCTCTATTAGAGGAAAAGGGAATTTCTTGCACCTCCTAAAGGTACCATTTGATACCCCATGAGGCATTGACCATGAAGATGAAATGAAGTGTCAGGAGGAAACAGACTTGTAACCTCACAGGCTTTGTGGGCTGGAATATCTTAAGGGAGTTTGTGATTTGAGTTGGCATTAGTCTGGGTGTTAGGAAGATGATATCTGGTGTACAGGGGCCTTTCCATGGGCCATAAATCAGCGATGTATAGCAGCTGTGAATTAGCAGTTGTGATGAGCTGGGAGCTGTTAATGGGAGCTTCACAAGGAAATAATGAAGACTTTGCACTGGCTGAAGTTCTGCTGTCTCCAGTGTCTCTGCACACAGTTTAAAAGACGTGCTTTGGATGGCTGAGGTAGGAGTTCAGACCAGAGAGGTTTGTAAGGAAGGTGATCAGTTGTAGATGCTCCCTGTGGAGTGTGTATGGGAAACGCTGCCCGTGTTTTTGGACAGACGGGTGTCTGGGCTGGCAGTGTGGTTTGGCTCATGATGGTGCAGTCCCCTGGCACGTGAGGAGCCGCTCTCCTCACTGTCCTTGGCCAGTCCATGTCCCGTATCTTTGTGATCTGGGTTGCTGGGCTATTACTGCAGCTCACGCTGGCATGTCTGTGGGTGAGAAGCTGGGGCTTCGCCAGGGCTCCGTGGTGGTCAGGAAGGCAGATGTGTCCTCTCCATTGACGTGGGTCATCTGGCACGTAGGGTCTTCTGCTGGGGGACGAGAGGCTAATGGATACCAAGTGGTTGCTGGGGGCTGTCTCAGGCTGGTGCCATTTCAGCATCTTGTTAGTCTGTCTTGAACTTTGGGATTCTGCCGTTGATTTTAGCAGCTCGTGAGGCGCTTTTCTCTGGTGTTAGATAGGTATCATCGATTCTTGCCCAGCAGGAACCAGGTGGTGTAGGATTCCTGGTCCCAATTAGAGGGAGGAAAAGGATTTGCACTTCTAGGAGCTCTATGTATTACACAGCTGGTGCAGTACTTGAGTCTACCAGACTCAAAACTGTGTAATGAAATTGATTCAATGCTTTTTAAACATAAATATTTATACTTTAAAAAAGTTTAATTGTTTGACTCTTCTTTCCAAGATTGGTGTTTAATCCAGGAGTTTTCGAAAGAGCTGTAAAATATACTGCTTTAGTGGATGATACCTTTTTATATACTTTTGCTAGCGAGAGATGTTACAGGTAAGAAAGATGCAAATTAATACATAATTGACAATTAGCACTTGCACTTAAGCTGCTCTGGTATAGTACCGAATTTGAAAGGCTGCTACTGGGAGCACTTGCTGTATCACACAAGACAGAGGAGGGCAGACCATGGGGGAGCTGCTTGGGGACTGTCACCTCTTGGTGTGGAGAGGCAGGTGCCGGGTGCTGCCAGAGGAA
>NW_010308585.1:10095-20154 GCF_000700745.2 Antrostomus carolinensis
GGTCAGTCCCCCCAGCCTCTCTGGGTGGGGGGCAGCTGGGGGGTCTCCACCCTGGTACCTAATCTACCTGTTGCATGGGGCAGGAATCAGGGTTATTCAAGTATTTTTCTTTCAGCTGACGACAGAGGGAGATACTAATAGTGGCCATACGCTAGAAACGGAGCAATAAAATACCAGGCTTTTTTATTTTATTTTTTTTTTCAAGCTGGGATGATGGAATCTTGGGGGAAAACAGCTATTTATAGAGGAGCGTCCTCGCACTTGAACTGGGAGTTGCAAAACCTCTGGTTTCCTATTTCAGTACCAAAGAAAATTAGTTAATTTCTAGCCTGAGCCCTTTGCTCTAAACATTTGGGGGAACTCATCTCAGTCGGGAATGTAACGGTGAGGAGGTTGTTTGTTTGCTGGTCTCTTCTGACAGCCCTTCTTGATGTAATTCCGAGCGCAGGAAAGCTGGGCAGCGTGGGGGTGAGGGAGGTGGGCAGCATGGGGAGGTGAGGCAGGTGGGCAGCACTGAGGTGAGGGAGGTGAGCAGCGTGGGGAGGTGAGGGAGGTGGTCAGTGTGGGGGTGAGGGAGGTGGGCAGTGTGGGCCCGTCCATCCGACACAGCCCCCGTGCTCTGCGCCCCAGCAGCTTTTGAGGCGGCGGCCCCGGGCTCTGCCGTGAGGATGGCCAGTTTGGCCGGTGTGGCCTGGGCTGGCGCTCGGTGCGTCCCAGCGCTCAGGAGATGGCTGCTGCCACAGCCAGTTTTTAGGCAGCCCCTTGCAGTTTTCCTTCTTTCGCTTCTGGTCCCACTCAGAAATCCAAATCTAGACCTTGGGTTCGTCTCTGACTCGGGGCAAGAGATGTAAAATGGAGGCACCAGAGCAAGTGAGCAGCACTGGAGCTGTCAGCTGCTCTGATGAGACATGGTGGCAGTTCTACATCTGGTAACGAGTCCATCGTCTCACTGACGCTGTGAAGGTTTTTTTTCCACTGCTGAGTACGGGCTCGGCCAGGATTCACGCAGCTGGGACTTGCTGTGCTTGGCCCGTGCTGGTATAAAGGATTGCTTGGCCCAGAGGTCCCTGTATAATGTCACCCTCTGGCATGTCACTGCTGTATGGCTGCTCTCCTGTTGGTTGTCCCTTGCCAACCATGGTGGGTAACTCAGGTGCTGATGACACCCAGCTGAGCGGTGTGGTTGACACGCCTGAGGGATGGGATGCCCTCCTGAGGGAACTGGGCAAGCTGGAGACATGGGCCCGTATGACCCTCATGAGGTTCAACCAGGCCAAGTGCAAGGTCCTGCGCCTGCATTGGGGCAACCCCAGTATCGATACAGGCTGGGGATGAAGGTATGGAGAGCAGCCCTGAGGAGAAGGACTTGGGGTGCTGGGGGACGAGAAGCTGAACACAAGCAGACAACATGCGCTGGGAGCACAGAGGCCAATAACCGTGTCCTGGGCTGCACCCAGAGCAGCGTGGGCAGCAGGTGGAGGGAGGGGATTCTGCCCCTCTGCTCCGCTCTCCTCAGACCCCACCTGCAGTGCTCAGAGGAGGCCACGAGGATGATGATGTGAGGGCTGGAGCAGCTCTGCTGTGAGGACAGGCTGAGAGAGTTGGGGCTGTTCAGCCTGGAGAAGAGAAGGCTCCGGGGAGACCTTCTTGCACCTTTCAATACTTGAAGGGGCCTGTAAGAAAGATGGGGACAGACTCTTTAGCAGGGCCGGGAGTGACAGGACAAGGGGAGATGGTTTGAAACTAAAAGAGGGGAGTTTCAGACTGGATGTAAGGAAGGAATTTTTTCCAATGAGGGTGGTGAGACCCTGGCCCAGGTTGCCCAGAGAGGTGGTAGAAGCCCCATCCCTGGAAACATTCAAGGTCAGGCTGGACCTGGCTGTGAGCAACCTGGTCTGGTTGAAGATGTCCCTGTCACTGCAGGGGGGTTGGACTAGATGGCCTGGAAAGGTCCCTTCCCACCCAAACCATCTGACGATTTGATGATTCTAAGCCACTGGGTCTGTTTATTTGTGCCTCGCTGAGCACACAGGCTCTCTGGTCTGTAAAATGTACCTGCTCTGTCAAGGTACACGTGTAAGGCAGCCCAGCTCCCACCACCCTCTCTTAAAAGAATGATAATATGTGCAGTTTGACACCCGGTACACACATCTTGATACAGAATTTTTCTCTCTCTCTGGCACGCAGATCCTAGTTTAAAAGCAGAGCATGTGGATATGGAAAGCTTGCCCTGGGGCAGGAGGGGAAGCCCTGAGAAGGTCCAGGGTGGTGCAGTCCCTGGCAGATGAGCAGGAGCAGCGGACGGCTTGTCCCTCCCGGCCGCTGCCACACGTTCAGTGGGGACACCAGCCTGTCCCTCAGCGCTTCCTCACACCGACCTACTGTCCTTACCATGGGCTTTTGCTGTGAACGTGTCGAGAGTGAGTGGAAAACAGTCCCAGTGCTCGCAGGGCGAGGACCTCTGCTAGCAGGAAGCAATTGGTGTATTTTGATTGCCCGTGTGTGAATTTCCATCGTAAAACTGTAGATGGCAATGGCTGCCTCAGGCTGCGCAGAGCTCTTCTTCCTCAGCCTTGCGGGAGGGGAGGCTGTTCTGGGTTTGAGTTGTTTTTGCAGTGTCTGAAAATACACGTCTCAAAGAGATTCAACCTGGAGATCTGCTTTTTATACACTTCTTGCTGGCAGGGATTTCATTGCGGTGTTCTGCATGAGCAGGTGCTGAGTTTCAAAGTGCAGGCTTTGTGGTAATTAGGGTTTTTCTCTGTTACCCTGACTTTATTTCCAGGTTTCTACTATTTTAACTTTCTACCCCAGCAGGTGACTCGAGGTGACCTTCCCCTGTCAGCGGGATGCTGTTTCCTCGATGGCCCTTTCTGTGAATCTCTCTCTGTAGGGGAAATTGCCTCTGTGCACCTCAGCGTGTAACAGCCGCTGTTTTGAGGAGCTGCTAATAAGATCTAGAAGGCTTCTTCCAGTTGCAGGCTGGTGCTGCACGGGGTGGTCAGGCCATATTTTGGATGTGGGAGCTGGTGCTTGCGACCTCTGCTCCCAGCCCACTCGTGAGGAGGATTTACCCCACTCCCATGGGCAACAGACCATTACCCCAGCCCTAGAGTAGGCTGCTGGAGCTGCTTGTGGCCTGATGCTTGTGTTTGGTTACGGTGGAGGCTGGTGTTTGGCACCAGGAGGAGCAGGTACAGGCTGGGGAACTTGTTTCCCATCCCTTCTCCAAAGCAGCGTGGTTGCTGTTGGCTTTGGGTCCCTCCTTAGGTGGAGGCAGAGACTTGGCAGCTGTTGACCCAGAGCCTGGGGGCTCAGACGCTTTGCCTGTCACCAGATGAGTTAATGGGACTTTCTCCAGCTCTGGCATCTTCATCTGCTCTGACAGTCTGTCTGTGGATGTGTGGGGAAAGTTCATGCTGCTACTGGTTCTGACCTCCTGATCTCAGAACACCTGGAGATGCTGCATATTATTTTTCCATCTTTACAGCTGCTGAAGACTGAGGCTGGATGGGTGCAGGTGGGTTTGCAGACTTGTCAGAGGATTCTGGGCTTTCTGAGCAGGCTACTTTCAGTGGCTGGCTCCAGGAGATACCAGCCTCTGAGAAAAAACATGGGGATGTGCTCAGTGTGTACAGCCACACACCTGTGAACTGGGGGGGAACTTCAGCACAGCAAATAATTATCTGTAAAAGTTTTAATTCTAAAGATTTTGGGGTTTTTTCCTTCAAAGGGACCTCTGTGGTTCCAGCAAAGGGCAGCAGACAGCAAGAATGGTCTCCTCTGCTCTGTTTTGGGTGACTTGGCACAGCAGCATCTCTAGGACATGGGATGAAGAGCGTATGATTTCTGTTCTGTATTTGCATAATGAAAAATGAGTCAGAGGAGTAAGGAGGCTTTATGGAACAAGATTAAGCTAATAGTGGGATTAACAAACTGTATAGTAAGTAATTTCCAGCTCTCTTCTTTGTTCCTATTGCCCAAACCGTACAAAGGCACAAATGGCCCTCAGATCACCTCCAGTGGCACACGCTGGGGTGGAAGAGAGGGAAATGCAATAGAATTCCTAAGGCAGAGATCCCTTGAGTATGTTCGCATTGCCAAGAGAGATGAGTGTTCCAATTGGACTAATTGTTGGGCAAGATACTTGTATTTTGTTGGGGTTTTTTTTAGTATCATCTGTAGGTTTTGCATGAATGAGTAATTACTCTTCATGTACCTGTTTGAAAATGCCCAGAGACATTGCAGCCCGTTTAGGAGAGTGGTATACGTGGACGTGTCAGGATCACAGTCAGACACGACTGTACCAGGAGCTCTGGAAGGTACGTGTTAATGCAGAAAATGGGGAAAATCAGCCTTCAACCAACAACCTTTGGAATAAAGCCCGGTGCCTGAGTGTATATGGTAAGGGAAATCTCCGCAGTTGTTTATGGACCTCCCCAGGTCCTGAGGGGCAGAGATGTGCAGGCTCTGCTGCGGGTGCGGTCCAGGGCAAGGCTCTGGCTTTCCCTCTCCTTTATTTTTGGTGTTCCTCATCTGTTATTGAACAAGATGGAAAGGTCTCACTTTGTTTTCCTGGTATGGACTTGGTCCAAGAATAGAGTTAGAAGGAAGGTCTGGAAAATGAGTGAAGAGGGAAAATGTGATTCTTCTCACTAACTCTTCTAAAATGTTTGTCATGGATAAAAGCAGGGAGGATGGGCAATGGAGCAAGAAAAAAAGAGGAAGGGAATAGACATTTGCTTGTCTCTTCTGTGTTTTGTCTTAACTGATGGTTTCTGAAAGCCACTGCTGGAGTTTAGTGGCCACCATTAACAGCTTGTGTTGCTGCTCTGCTGCAAAGCACTGACAGAAGGTGGATTTAGCTGCCTGGTGTCTGTTTTGGTTTGGTTTTTTTAATGAAGAAAATGAGCTTGCCTGCTGTGGCACGGTCAGCCTCAGATAGAGGTCAGGACTCAAAAAAAAAAAAAGGAAAATTGGGGAGGGAGCGCTGTTTGTGACCAACCTCCATCCAGATCTGGTGCCTTCCAGCCCCTTGGGATGGGCTGAGCCTGGCCAGGGGGCTCTGGAGAAGATGGGATGGCAGGGACCTGTGAAGGCCACTGTGAGATGTGCTTCAGTCCAGTCACAGCCAACCTGAGCAGGTCGGCCTCACAATTATGAACATCCTCTTTCTGTTGTTCGGAGTTTAGCTGCCTGTGACCCTGTGACCCAGAACATGGGCTGCCAGCTTGGGCTGCAGCGCTGCTCAGAGGCTGGCACAGCAGCGTGAGATGCACCAAACCCCTTTCCTCTCCGTGCTGGTGCAGTTCAGTGCTGTGCCACTGGTGTGGTCCCTGGGGTGATTCCCCCTTGGACCCATGTCCCAAGGTTCTTTTCAACAAAACCCCAGTGGGCAGAGCTCCAGCCTGTTGTAGCTGCTGTGTGGATGTCTCCTTCTGCAAATATTTCACATGCTTTTGTCCATCTTGGCCATCCCAAATTTGTGTTCTCTGGAGGGACGTGGCCATGTGAAGAGTGGGCAGGGCTGGGGGGAAAGAGCAGTTCAGATAATGCATCCATTGACCTCGTTGCTGTGTCCCTGATGGGTTTGCTTGAACTTCTGGATCCTTAAGCAGACCTTTTCCAGCTGACTTCTGGATGTCCTGAAAGGGCTGATGGGGTCTGTTGTCATGGTGGAAATGGGAGAAACTTAATCTTAGACTCTAGTCCAAATTGTCTACTTTTGAAATTGTTTAAAAGTTTTCAGTATGTCTGACTTGAGCCCCTCGTTAGATGTAATATATTTTCTTACTGCATTGGAAAGAATATGCAATTTTTTTCCCTGTGTAGCTTAGGAACTTAAACATGCATAGTTCAGGGCTTTTTGAAGTCTTCAGGTGCCCATTATATGTCAAAAACAAGGCAAATGTGTGTGAGGATGTCTTTACCACTGGAGGGAAGAAAATCCTTTTTTTGTTGTTGTTGCCTAAAAGTCCTCCTTTGTTTACACAACTTGGAATGTGACTGTACCGCGTTGTGAAACTGCTGAGCGCTGCCAGATGTGCTATTTTTGTTTCATACATGGCAACATGTCTTCAGCTTCTATTCTTGACTAGGAAGTCATTGAATAGCACATTTGAAATCAGATTGCAAAATGTTCAGATGAATGGTGTTGATTTGGTGGTTTTAGGTAGTCAGGAGGGATTTTCTCATTTCCCGCAGAGTTTAATGTTGCACAACAGCTGTAAACATTGCCACACTCACTTGGTCATTGCTGCTTGTCCCCTGTGTGCCGTGTATTTTGCACTCACGCTGTTTGTCTCTCCTGAGCGTGGTTAGTGGTGGGGTCCTGGGGGTGATGGTGTGCGAGCCCAGGCACGGGCACAGCTGCAGGGGATGGGGAAGGAAGATGGACAACTGTGAAGCAGAAATCATCATGCTGGTACTTCTCACATCTCACGTGTGCTCTGTGAAGAACTGGAAACAGTTTGAGCAGCTGCCGCCAGCCTGGATCTGCACTCTGGGACAACCAAAGGGTGACAAAGGAGGCTTCCACTTGACTCCTTCCAAGGACCTTCTCTAGATAGTCAGGATCTGGGTGGAGACCCTGTGCAAACTGGCGTGGACATCTCGGCTTCCAGTCTCACTGCGACCTCACCTTCCGCACTTGGTCTCTCTTGACCCAGCAGCGTCCCTGAGGAGACCCGTAAGCATCACTCAACTATTTTATTCTGAGCCTCTGTTGCTGTGTAAATCATAAAGCTGGCGTCTGTTTGTGTTCCCAGTGCTGGGTGTCACCTCCTGAGTGCATGTCAGAGAGTCTTTGAATTTGGCTTCTGCTTCGCCCTGCCCCCTGGCTCTGTGTCCCCAGAATGGCCATGTCTGTGTCCCCTCCCGTGTCACCCGAGCTTTGTCCTGCTCGAGGTCCCAGGTGTCTGGATGAGCTCGCTGCCCTGCTGCGCTCGCCCCGTCCCTGCTAGACCTGCCGCTTTCTCCAGCCTGGCCCCTGCTTGCCTGGATCCCAAAATTCCCCGTGGGAGGGAAGCACCTCTGAAAATGAAGTCCTGATGCAGTTCTGTCACAAAACCTGCACTGCAGTTCTTTAGTGACACAAATTGTGGTCATACACGTTTTCAGTAAAAAAAATATCAGATCACTTTTCTGTTAAAATTCAATACATTTTTTCCAGTAAAAATGGTTTTGTTGTTTGTTTTTTTTTTTTTTTAAGATGTACTGAGCATTTTTTTATGAGCCCCTTAAAATTCTGCACTAAAGCCTGTTTCAGCTGTTGACAGTGTTACAGGTTGTCCTGTCCCGGAAGCCTGAACTGCATCGGTCTCTCACTTAATTCTGTTGGCAAATCTATGAACCAAACTTAGATTAGTTTGGTTTTAATACTTTGTTTTATTTGTTTTTAATGTTAAATCCCCTTCAAAAATGGGTACTTTCTTTTACATTCATCATGTGAGCCAGGAGCATGTCCTACAATGAGGCGAGTGCTTGTGGAAACGCACGTGTCTCCGCTCGCCGCCCTCCACGCCTTGGTGCTTTGTGCTTGTTGTCATCTCCCAGTTGCCCCATTAGATGCCAGTCTGAAATCATGGCCTGTCTGGTCTCTCTAACCATGGGGAGAGGTGTCACCTCAGCAATGGGATGTGCAGGAGGTTTGGGAACAGCTGAGGAAAGCTGAGGAAAGCAGTGCCCTTAGCAAACTTGGCTTTTCTGCTAGTTAAAGTATCTCTAGAGCAGCTTCCCAGTTTCAGGAGATCCTGGAAAGTTTTATGTATATATGTAGGTATGTATATAATTCTAAGATAGAAAGAAAGTCAACAGTAACTGTTACTCTCCTTTGCCTGTACAGGTGTGCCACCTGGGACATCCAAACTGCAAGGAAACAGGCTTGAAAGTAAAGAAAAAGAGAACAAAATTGGAGATTTTAAAGAAGTTTTCTTCCGGTAAGCCTGGTGCTCTGGAACGAAGGGAGCTGTGGAAAACAAGGGAAGAGGAGGAAGGAGCTGGAAGGATGGGGAGGAGTAGACAGGACAGCAGTGAGCGTGTGGTGGGAAGTGAACTGACTCTCCAGCAGAAGATGATGCAGATATACGGCAAGGCTGGCGGGCTGGAGCAGGAGACGCTGGTGGAGGATCACAGCATGTCCCAGCAGGAGCACTGCTTGCTCTCTGCCCACCTCGTGACGTTTGATGTGTGCAGGACCCACCTTGAGGTCACTCTCTCCAGGAGAAAACCCCTGCACTGCCCGTCTCGGCTGCTCGTGGTGGGGAGAGCTGCTGCTCTGGCTCAGGGCACTGAGGTGCTCTGCGGAGACGCCCTTCGAGCTCTCTCATCCCACGGGTTCGTTGCTGCTGTTCAAAGCTTCCTCATCATTTTCCTTTTGGTACTGTCTGCACTGGCCCAAACCCAATAAAGTTTTACATCTTGTTCATTTCATGTTTTGTTGGTTTTCAGCAGATGGTGGAAAGAACTGACTCCTGAAAGGGTTCTGAGGCATTGGAAGGGGTTGCCCAGGGCAGTGGTGGAGTCCCCATCCCTGGAGGGATTGAAGAGTCGTGTAGACATAGTGCTGAGGGACATGGGTTAGTCATAGGGGACTGGTCAGTGGTGGGTTCATGGTTGGACTTGATGATCTGAAAGGGCTTTTCCAGTTGAGGCAACTCTGTGAGTCTGTGACTAAAGGAACAGCCCATGGGCAGGACACAACAACTTTGATTTCAGCTGGTTTGAGTTGTGCACTGTGGATGGACGTGGGACCCATTGTTGTTAACGTTTTAGTTTCTTTTCTCACTTAAAGTGCGTAGTGCTCAAATGTAAAGAAGAGAAGAAAAAGGAACAGGTTCCCTTTGCACAGCCAACTTTGCTCCTGGCGCTTCCAAATGATGGAGCTCGTGGCTTGCGAGGTCCTTGGGAGAAGAAGCACTTCTGCTGCGGCAGTGACGGGAGGAGAGCAGCGGTCAGTGCTGAGGGCGGTCAGGCTGCTGCTGCTGAAGGGACTGGCAGAATTCGGATTACAGCGTCCACACTGCTTAGCGTTTGCCTCGAGGGAGAGGGGGCCTTTTTGTTTTCTGGAACAGCTGAGGGGTGACTTTGTGTGGCGTGGAGTTCACAATTCCTCAATCTTCTGTAGCCTTTAGATCCACTGCTTGGTACTTGTGATTCTGAGTGTTGAGGGATCCTTTGGGTTGTGTTTCTGTTTGTTTTCTTTTTTGAGGGAGGATGTGTTGGTTGCTTGTTTGGGTTTTTTGTTTGGTTGGGTTTTTTTTGTTTGTTTATTTTTTCAGCTCTCAGCTTATTTACAATTTTGGTGGCACTGGAAGATCTGTGTGTGTGCATGTGCAAGTAAATACCTTGATAAGACATTCCTGTAACTTCTTGATATGGTTTTTTTTTTTTTTTTACTCCTATAGTTTTAAAATGGAAAATGATCCAGGACCGCCCCATTTCTTGACCCTTGTGAAATACAGCTTTGTGAACACAAGTTCCCAAAGGGTTCTGCCTTAGAAATCCCTTTAATGCCTCATTTACTAGAACCTTGTACTCTCGAATGCATTCCGTGTTAGGAAATTGGTTTTTCCAAGGATTTGTTTCCAGCAGGGACAGTAGTGTGCTGAGGAATTTCCACCCAACCTTTCCAGTGTGGGCAGGGCTCTGTGCCCGCTGGCTGTGAAGCTGGTGAGGGCTCTCTGGCCCAATGCTGGTGACCCGCGGGCGTGTGGGACACGGGGTGCCAGCCGGTGGGGGGGCAGCTGTGCTGGCCCAGCACGGGGCACCAGCCTGCGTCTTGGTTGGGCCACTGCAGTGAGCTCGGTGGTCTGACCTCCTGATCTTCTGCAGTGGGTAGGTGGGTGAGCAGATAACTGCAGATGACTGGCGTTTGACAACACAAACAGATTAAAAATGTGTAGGGTCCTGTCTGCATTTTATAAGGACATGTTTTGCAAAGAAATGTTCTTTAGGTGTTTGCTGTCTGGAGTGGTGCTGAGAGATGGGGTGGGACTGGCTGGAGAAGCTGGTGGCTAGGACATGTGCTGTGGGATGTCTGTGTGGGTTTAGTACCCAACA